>NC_084630.1:16715430-16817503 GCF_033978795.1 Nerophis ophidion | reverse complement strand
GGTGTAGGAGTTATGTTTAAATAACTGTCATATTGAGTGTTACAGTATACAGTCATATTGAGTAAAACCTCATTTTTGTATTTGCAAACCATAGAAAAACAACTGTATCTAGTAAAACTCACATGTATTCAGCATTACAGGAATTTTTAGACATTTTGCACGTTTAGATTAGGAATTATGTTGGAATACATTTTTATTGCTTTTTTCGCATTATCTCAGGAGTCTAGGTACATTACTGTCAAATTGAGTAAAAAAATTACTTTTTGTTTTTGCAAACCCTACCAAATGTTTTTTTTCTGGAAAACTTTCAAAGATGCATTTCTTCAGGCATTATTAGACATTTTGCATGTGTATTTTTGGAGTTATGTTTCAAAAACTGACATTTTGAGTTTGACAAACCTGATTTTTGACAAAACCTGATTTTTGTATTTGTGATCCTTTCCAAAATACCTGATTCCGGTAAAACTCACATAAATTCAATATTACAGGCTTTTCAAGACAAATTTCATGTTTGGTTTTGGAGTTATGATTATAAATCTTTCATATTTAGTACTGTTATATTGAATACAAAAACTAACTTGTGTCTTTGTGAACCTCACAAAAGATAATTTTTCTAGTACAACTAACAAAAATACATATCTCCTGGCATTAGTAGCCATTTTCCATGTGTTGTTTAGAAGTTATGTTTGAATACATTTTTATTGCTTTTTTCGCATTATCTCAGGATTGTAAGACTATTATAGTCATATTGAGTAAAAAACTACTTTTTGCATTTGCAAGATTTAAAAAAGCATATGTTTCGAATAAAACTCCAAAGATGCATTATTTCAGGCATTATTAGCCATTTTTCATGTGTGGTGTAGGAGTTATGTTTAAATAACTGTCATATTGAGTGTTACAGTATACAGTCATATTGAGTAAAACCTCATTTTTGTATTTGCAAACCATAGAAAAACAACTGTATCTAGTAAAACTCACATGTATTCAGCATTACAGGATTTTTTAGACATTTTGCACGTTTAGATTAGGAATTATGTTGGAATACATTTTTATTGCTTTTTTCGCATTATCTCAGGAGTCTAGGTACATTACTGTCAAATTGAGTAAAAAAAGTACTTTTTGTTTTTGCAAACCCTACCAAATGTTTTTTTTCTGGAAAACTTTCAAAGATGCATTTCTTCAGGCATTATTAGACATTTTGCATGTGTATTTTTGGAGTTATGTTTCAAAAACTGACATTTTGAGTTTGACAAACCTGATTTTTGACAAAACCTGATTTTTGTATTTGTGATCCTTTCCAAAATACCTGATTCCGGTAAAACTCACATAAATTCAATATTACAGGGTTTTTAAGACAAATTTCATGTTTGGTTTTGGAGTTATGATTATAAACCTTTCATATTTAGTACTGTTATACTAAAATAAAAAAACTAACTTGTGTCTTTGTGAACCTCACAAAAGATTATTTTTCTAGTACAACTAACAAAAATACATATCTCTTGGCATTAGTAGCCATTTTCCATGTGTTGTTTAGAAGTTATGTCTGAATACATTTTTATTGCTTTTTTCGCAATATCTCAGGATTGTAAGACTATTATAGTCATATTGAGTAAAAAAACTACTTTTTGCATTTGCAAGATTTAAAAAAGCATATGTTTCGAATAAAACTCCCAAAGATGCATTATTTCAGGCATTATCAGCCATTTTTCATGTGTGGTGTAGGAGTTATGTTTAAATAACTGTCATATTGAGTGTTACAGTATACAGTCATATTGAGTAAAACCTCATTTTTGTATTTGCAAACCATAGAAAAACAACTGTATCTAGTAAAACTCACATGTATTCAATATCACAGGCATTTTTAGACAATTTGCACGTTTGGATTAGGAATTATGTTGGAATACATTTTTATTGCTTTTTTCGCATTATCTCAGGAGTCTAGGTACATTACTGTCAAATTGAGTAAAAACATTACTTTTTGTTTTTGCAAACCCTACCAAATGTTTTTTTTTTTCTGGAAAACTTTCAAAGATGCATTTCTTCAGGCATTATTAGACATTTTGCATGTGTATTTTTAGAGTTTTGTTTCAAAAACTGACATTTTGAGTTTGAAAAACCTGATTTTTGACAAAACCTGATTTTTGTATTTGTGATCCTTTCCAAAATACCTGATTCCGGTAAAACTCACATAAATTCAATATTACAGGCTTTTCAAGACAAATTTCATATTTGGTTTTGGAGTTATGATTATTAATCTTTCATATTTAGTACTGTTATATTGAATACAAAAACTAACTTGTGTCTTTGTGAACATCACAAAAGATAATTTTTCTAGTACAACTAACAAAAATACATATCTCCTGGCATTAGTAGCCATTTTCCATGTGTTGTTTAGAAGTTATGTTTGAATACATTTTTATTGCTTTTTTCGCATTATCTCAGGATTGTAAGACTATTATAGTCATATTGAGTAAAAAACTACTTTTTGCATTTGCAAGATTTAAAAAAGCATATGTTTCGAATAAAACTCCCAAAGATGCATTATTTCAGGCATTATTAGCCATTTTTCATGTGTGGTGTAGGAGTTATGTTTAAATAACTGTCATATTGAGTGTTACAGTATACAGTCATATTGACTAAAACCTAATTTTTGTATTTGCAAACCATAGAAAAACAACGGTATCTAGTAAAACTCACATGTATTCAATATCACAGGAATTTTTAGACATTTTGCACGTTTGGATTAGGAATTATGTTGGAATACATTTTTATTGCTTTTTTCGCATTATCTCAGGAGTCTAGGTACATTATTGTCAAATTGAGTAAAAACATTACTTTTTGTTTTTGCAAACCCTACCAAATGTTTTTTTTCTGGAAAACTTTCAAAGATGCATTTCTTCAGGCATTATTAGACATTTTGCATGTGTATTTTTGGAGTTATGTTTCAAAAACTGACATTTTGAGTTTGACAAACCTGATTTTTGACCAAACCTGATTTTTGTATTTGTGATCCTTTCCAAAATACCTGATTCCGGTAAAACTCACATAAATTCAATATTACAGGCTTTTCAAGACGAATTTCATGTTTGGTTTTGGAGTTATGATTATAAATCTTTCATATTTAGTACTGTTATATTGAATACAAAAACTAACTTGTGTCTTTTTGAACCTCACAAAAGATAATTTTTCTAGTACAACTAACAACAATACATATCTCCTGGCATTAGTAGCCATTTTCCATGTGTTGTTTAGAAGTTATGTTTGAATACATTTTTATTGCTTTTTTCGCATTATCTCAGGATTGTAAGACTATTATAGTCATATTGAGTAAAAAACTACTTTTTGCATTTGCAAGATTTAAAAAAGCATAAGTTTCGAATAAAACTCCCAAAGATGCATTATTTCAGGCATTATTAGCCATTTTGCATGTGTGGTGTAGGAGTTATGTTTAAATAACTGTCATTTTGAGTGTTACAGTATACAGTCATATTGACTAAAACCTCATTTTTGTATTTGCAAACCATAGAAAAACAACTGTATCTAGTAAAACTCACATATATTCAGCATTACAGGAATTTTTAGACATTTTGCACGTTTGGATTAGGAATTATGTTGGAATACATTTTTATTGCTTTTTTCGCATTATCTCAGGAGTCTAGGTACATTACTGTCAAATTGAGTAAAAAAAATACTTTTTGTTTTTGCAAACCCTACCAAATGTTTTTTTTTCTGGAAAACTCTCAAAGATGCATTTCTTCAGGCATTATTAGACATTTTGCATGTGTATTTTTGGAGTTATGTTTCAAAAACTGACATTTTGAGTTTGACAAACCTGATTTTTGACAAAACCTGATTTTTGTATTTGTGATCCTTTCCAAAATGCCTGATTCCGGTAAAACTCACATAAATTCAATATTACAGGCTTTTCAAGACAAATTTCAGGTTTGGTTTTGGAGTTATGATTTTTAAACCTTTCATATTTAGTACTGTTATATTGAATAAAAAAACTAACTTGTGTCTTTGTGAACCTCACAAAAGATGATTTTTCTAGTACAACTAACAAAAATACATATCTCTTGGCATTAGTAGCCATTTTCCATGTGTTGTTTAGAAGTTATGTTTGAATACATTTTTATTGCTTTTTTCGCATTATCTCAGGATTGTAAAACTATTATAGTCATATTGAGTAAAAAACTACTTTTTGCATTTGCAAGATTTAAAAAAGCATATGTTTCGAATAAAACTCCCAAAGATGCATTATTTCAGGCATTATTAGCCATTTTTCATGTGTGGTGTAGGAGTTATGTTTAAATAACTGTCATATTGAGTGTTACAGTATACAGTCATATTGAGTAAAACCTCATTTTTGTATTTGCAAACCATAGAAAAACAACTGTATCTAGTAAAACTCACATGTATTCAGCATTACAGGATTTTTTAGACATTTTGCACGTTTAGATTAGGAATTATGTTGGAATACATTTTTATTGCTTTTTTCGCATTATCTCAGGAGTCTAGGTACATTACTGTCAAATTGAGTAAAAAAAGTACTTTTTGTTTTTGCAAACCCTACCAAATGTTTTTTTTCTGGAAAACTTTCAAAGATGCATTTCTTCAGGCATTATTAGACATTTTGCATGTGTATTTTTGGAGTTATGTTTCAAAAACTGACATTTTGAGTTTGACAAACCTGATTTTTGACAAAACCTGATTTTTGTATTTGTGATCCTTTCCAAAATACCTGATTCCGGTAAAACTCACATAAATTCAATATTACAGGCTTTTCAAGACAAATTTCATGTTTGGTTTTGGAGTTATGATTATAAACCTTTCATATTTAGTACTGTTATATTGAATAAAAAAACTAACTTGTGTCTTTGTGAACCTCACAAAAGATGATTTTTCTAGTACAACTAACAAAAATACATATCTCTTGGCATTAGTAGCCATTTTCCATGTGTTGTTTAGAAGTTATGTTTGAATACATTTTTATTGCTTTTTTCGCATTATCTCAGGATTGTAAGACTATTATAGTCATATTGAGTAAAAAACTACTTTTTGCATTTGCAAGATTTAAAAAAGCATATGTTTCGAATAAAACTCCCAAAGATGCATTATTTCAGGCATTATTAGCCATTTTTCATGTGTGGTGTAGGAGTTATGTTTAAATAACTGTCATATTGAGTGTTACAGTATACAGTCATATTGAGTAAAACCTCATTTTTGTATTTGCAAACCATAGAAAAACAACTGTATCTAGTAAAACTCACATGTATTCAGCATTACAGGAATTTTTAGACATTTTGCACGTTTAGATTAGGAATTATGTTGGAATACATTTTTATTGCTTTTTTCGCATTATCTCAGGAGTCTAGGTACATTACTGTCAAATTGAGTAAAAAAATTACTTTTTGTTTTTGCAAACCCTACCAAATGTTTTTTTTCTGGAAAACTTTCAAAGATGCATTTCTTCAGGCATTATTAGACATTTTGCATGTGTATTTTTGGAGTTATGTTTCAAAAACTGACATTTTGAGTTTGACAAACCTGATTTTTGACAAAACCTGATTTTTGTATTTGTGATCCTTTCCAAAATACCTGATTCCGGTAAAACTCACATAAATTCAATATTACAGGCTTTTCAAGACAAATTTCATGTTTGGTTTTGGAGTTATGATTATAAATCTTTCATATTTAGTACTGTTATATTGAATACAAAAACTAACTTGTGTCTTTGTGAACCTCACAAAAGATAATTTTTCTAGTACAACTAACAAAAATACATATCTCCTGGCATTAGTAGCCATTTTCCATGTGTTGTTTAGAAGTTATGTTTGAATACATTTTTATTGCTTTTTTCGCATTATCTCAGGATTGTAAGACTATTATAGTCATATTGAGTAAAAAACTACTTTTTGCATTTGCAAGATTTAAAAAAGCATATGTTTCGAATAAAACTCCCAAAGATGCATTATTTCAGGCATTATTAGCCATTTTTCATGTGTGGTGTAGGAGTTATGTTTAAATAACTGTCATATTGAGTGTTACAGTATACAGTCATATTGAGTAAAACCTCATTTTTGTATTTGCAAACCATAGAAAAACAACTGTATCTAGTAAAACTCACATGTATTCAGCATTACAGGATTTTTTAGACATTTTGCACGTTTAGATTAGGAATTATGTTGGAATACATTTTTATTGCTTTTTTCGCATTATCTCAGGAGTCTAGGTACATTACTGTCAAATTGAGTAAAAAAAGTACTTTTTGTTTTTGCAAACCCTAGCAAATGTTTTTTTTCTGGAAAACTTTCAAAGATGCATTTCTTCAGGCATTATTAGACATTTTGCATGTGTATTTTTGGAGTTATGTTTCAAAAACTGACATTTTGAGTTTGACAAACCTGATTTTTGACAAAACCTGATTTTTGTATTTGTGATCCTTTCCAAAATACCTGATTCCGGTAAAACTCACATAAATTCAATATTACAGGGTTTTTAAGACAAATTTCATGTTTGGTTTTGGAGTTATGATTATAAACCTTTCATATTTAGTACTGTTATACTAAAATAAAAAAACTAACTTGTGTCTTTGTGAACCTCACAAAAGATTATTTTTCTAGTACAACTAACAAAAATACATATCTCTTGGCATTAGTAGCCATTTTCCATGTGTTGTTTAGAAGTTATGTCTGAATACATTTTTATTGCTTTTTTCGCAATATCTCAGGATTGTAAGACTATTATAGTCATATTGAGTAAAAAACTACTTTTTGCATTTGCAAGATTTAAAAAAGCATATGTTTCGAATAAAACTCCCAAAGATGCATTATTTCAGGCATTATCAGCCATTTTTCATGTGTGGTGTAGGAGTTATGTTTAAATAACTGTCATATTGAGTGTTACAGTATACAGTCATATTGAGTAAAACCTCATTTTTGTATTTGCAAACCATAGAAAAACAACTGTATCTAGTAAAACTCACATGTATTCAATATCACAGGCATTTTTAGACAATTTGCACGTTTGGATTAGGAATTATGTTGGAATACATTTTTATTGCTTTTTTCGCATTATCTCAGGAGTCTAGGTACATTACTGTCAAATTGAGTAAAAACATTACTTTTTGTTTTTGCAAACCCTACCAAATGTTTTTTTTTTTCTGGAAAACTTTCAAAGATGCATTTCTTCAGGCATTATTAGACATTTTGCATGTGTATTTTTAGAGTTTTGTTTCAAAAACTGACATTTTGAGTTTGAAAAACCTGATTTTTGACAAAACCTGATTTTTGTATTTGTGATCCTTTCCAAAATACCTGATTCCGGTAAAACTCACATAAATTCAATATTACAGGCTTTTCAAGACAAATTTCATATTTGGTTTTGGAGTTATGATTATTAATCTTTCATATTTAGTACTGTTATATTGAATACAAAAACTAACTTGTGTCTTTGTGAACATCACAAAAGATAATTTTTCTAGTACAACTAACAAAAATACATATCTCCTGGCATTAGTAGCCATTTTCCATGTGTTGTTTAGAAGTTATGTTTGAATACATTTTTATTGCTTTTTTCGCATTATCTCAGGATTGTAAGACTATTATAGTCATATTGAGTAAAAAACTACTTTTTGCATTTGCAAGATTTAAAAAAGCATATGTTTCGAATAAAACTCCCAAAGATGCATTATTTCAGGCATTATTAGCCATTTTTCATGTGTGGTGTAGGAGTTATGTTTAAATAACTGTCATATTGAGTGTTACAGTATACAGTCATATTGACTAAAACCTAATTTTTGTATTTGCAAACCAT
Source organism: Nerophis ophidion (assembly GCF_033978795.1). NCBI lineage: Eukaryota > Metazoa > Chordata > Actinopteri > Syngnathiformes > Syngnathidae > Nerophis > Nerophis ophidion. The sequence goes on along the minus strand of NC_084630.1, from coordinate 16,809,688 downwards.
AGAAAAACAACGGTATCTAGTAAAACTCACATGTATTCAATATCACAGGAATTTTTAGACATTTTGCACGTTTGGATTAGGAATTATGTTGGAATACATTTTTATTGCTTTTTTCGCATTATCTCAGGAGTCTAGGTACATTATTGTCAAATTGAGTAAAAACATTACTTTTTGTTTTTGCAAACCCTACCAAATGTTTTTTTTCTGGAAAACTTTCAAAGATGCATTTCTTCAGGCATTATTAGACATTTTGCATGTGTATTTTTGGAGTTATGTTTCAAAAACTGACATTTTGAGTTTGACAAACCTGATTTTTGACCAAACCTGATTTTTGTATTTGTGATCCTTTCCAAAATACCTGATTCCGGTAAAACTCACATAAATTCAATATTACAGGCTTTTCAAGACGAATTTCATGTTTGGTTTTGGAGTTATGATTATAAATCTTTCATATTTAGTACTGTTATATTGAATACAAAAACTAACTTGTGTCTTTTTGAACCTCACAAAAGATAATTTTTCTAGTACAACTAACAACAATACATATCTCCTGGCATTAGTAGCCATTTTCCATGTGTTGTTTAGAAGTTATGTTTGAATACATTTTTATTGCTTTTTTCGCATTATCTCAGGATTGTAAGACTATTATAGTCATATTGAGTAAAAAACTACTTTTTGCATTTGCAAGATTTAAAAAAGCATAAGTTTCGAATAAAACTCCCAAAGATGCATTATTTCAGGCATTATTAGCCATTTTGCATGTGTGGTGTAGGAGTTATGTTTAAATAACTGTCATATTGAGTGTTACAGTATACAGTCATATTGACTAAAACCTCATTTTTGTATTTGCAAACCATAGAAAAACAACTGTATCTAGTAAAACTCACATATATTCAGCATTACAGGAATTTTTAGACATTTTGCACGTTTGGATTAGGAATTATGTTGGAATACATTTTTATTGCTTTTTTCGCATTATCTCAGGAGTCTAGGTACATTACTGTCAAATTGAGTAAAAAAAATACTTTTTGTTTTTGCAAACCCTACCAAATGTTTTTTTTTCTGGAAAACTCTCAAAGATGCATTTCTTCAGGCATTATTAGACATTTTGCATGTGTATTTTTGGAGTTATGTTTCAAAAACTGACATTTTGAGTTTGACAAACCTGATTTTTGACAAAACCTGATTTTTGTATTTGTGATCCTTTCCAAAATGCCTGATTCCGGTAAAACTCACATAAATTCAATATTACAGGCTTTTCAAGACAAATTTCAGGTTTGGTTTTGGAGTTATGATTTTTAAACCTTTCATATTTAGTACTGTTATATTGAATAAAAAAACTAACTTGTGTCTTTGTGAACCTCACAAAAGATGATTTTTCTAGTACAACTAACAAAAATACATATCTCTTGGCATTAGTAGCCATTTTCCATGTGTTGTTTAGAAGTTATGTTTGAATACATTTTTATTGCTTTTTTCGCATTATCTCAGGATTGTAAAACTATTATAGTCATATTGAGTAAAAAACTACTTTTTGCATTTGCAAGATTTAAAAAAGCATATGTTTCGAATAAAACTCCCAAAGATGCATTATTTCAGGCATTATTAGCCATTTTTCATGTGTGGTGTAGGAGTTATCTTTAAATAACTGTCATATTGAGTGTTACAGTATACAGTCATATTGAGTAAAAGCTAATTTTTGTATTTGCAAACCATAGAAAAACAACTGTATCTAGTAAAACTCACATGTATTCAATATCACAGGCATTTTTAGACATTTTGCACGTTTGGATTAGGAATTATGTTGGAATACATTTTTATTGCTTTTTTCGCATTATCTCAGGAGTCTAGGTACATTACTGTCAAATTGAGTAAAAAAATTACTTTTTGTTTTTGCAAACCCTACCAAATGTTTTTTTGTCTGGTAAACTCTCAAAGATGCATTTCTTCAGGCATTATTAGACATTTTGCATGTGTATTTTTGGAGTTATGTTTCAAAAACTGACATTTTGAGTTTGACAAACCTGATTTTTGACAAAACCTGATTTTTGTATTTGTGATCCTTTCCAAAATACCTGATTCCGGTAAAACTCACATAAATTCAATATTACAGGCTTTTCAAGACAAATTTCATGTTTGGTTTTGGAGTTATGATTATAAATCTTTCATATTTAGTACTGTTATATTGAATACAAAAACTAACTTGTGTCTTTGTGAACATCACAAAAGATAATTTTTCTAGTACAACTAACAAAAATACATATCTCCTGGCATTAGTAGCCATTTTCCATGTGTTGTTTAGAAGTTATGTTTGAATACATTTTTATTGCTTTTTTCGCATTATCTCAGGATTGTAAGACTATTATAGTCATATTGAGTAAAAAACTACTTTTTGCATTTGCAAGATTTAAAAAAGCATATGTTTCGAATAAAACTCCCAAAGATGCATTATTTCAGGCATTATTAGCCATTTTTCATGTGTGGTGTAGGAGTTATGTTTAAATAACTGTCATATTGAGTGTTACAGTATACAGTCATATTGAGTAAAACCTCATTTTTGTATTTGCAAACCATAGAAAAACAACTGTATCTAGTAAAACTCACATGTATTCAATATCACAGGCATTTTTAGACATTTTGCACGTTTGGATTAGGAATTATGTTGGACTATATTTTTATTGCTTTTTTCGCATTATCTCAGGATTCTTAGTACATTACTGTCAAATTGAGTAAAAAAAATATTTTTTGTTTTTGCAAACCCTACCAAATGTTTTTTTTTCTGGAAAACTCTCAAAGATGCATTTCTTCAGGCATTATTAGACATTTTGCATGTGTATTTTTGGAGTTATGTTTCAAAAACTGACATTTTGAGTTTGACAAACCTGATTTTTGACAAAACCTGATTTTTGTATTTGTGATCCTTTCCAAAATGCCTGATTCCGGTAAAACTCACATAAATTCAATATTACAGGCTTTTCAAGACAAATTTCATGTTTGGTTTTGGAGTTATGATTATAAACCTTTCATATTTAGTACTGTTATATTGAATAAAAAACTAACTTGTGTCTTTGTGAACCTCACAAAAGATGATTTTTCTAGTACAACTAACAAAAATACATATCTCTTGGCATTAGTAGCCATTTTCCATGTGTTGTTTAGAAGTTATGTTTGAATACATTTTTATTGCTTTTTTCGCATTATCTCAGGATTGTAAGACTATTATAGTCACATTGAGTAAAAAACTACTTTTTGCATTTGCAAGATTTAAAAAAGCATATGTTTCGAATACAACTCCCAAAGATGCATTATTTCAGGTATAATTAGCCATTTTTCATGTGTGGTGTAGGAGTTATGTTTAAATAACTGTCATATTGAGTGTTACAGTATACAGTCATATTGAGTAAAACCTAATTTTTGTATTTGCAAACCATAGAAAAACAACTGTATCTAGTAAAACTCACATGTATTCAATATCACAGGCATTTTTAGACATTTTGCACGTTTGGATTAGGAATTATGTTGGAATACATTTTTATTGGTTTTTTCGCATTATCTCAGGAGTCTAGGTACATTACTGTCAAATTGAGTAAAAAAATTACTTTTTGTTTTTGCAAACCCTACCAAATGTTTTTTTTTCTGGAAAACTCTCAAAGATGCATTTCTTCAGGCATTATTAGACATTTTGCATGTGTATTTTTGGAGTTATGTTTCAAAAACTGACATTTTGAGTTTGACAAACCTGATTTTTGACAAAACCTGATTTTTGTATTTGTGATCCTTTCCAAAATGCCTGATTCCGGTAAAACTCACATAAATTCAATATTACAGGCTTTTCAAGACAAATTTCATGTTTGGTTTTGGAGTTATGATTATAAACCTTTCATATTTAGTACTGTTATATTGAATAAAAAAACTAACTTGTGTCTTTGTGAACCTCACAAAAGATGATTTTTCTAGTACAACCAACAAAAATACATATCTCTTGGCATTAGTAGCCATTTTCCATGTGTTGTTTAGAAGTTATGTTTGAATACATTTTTATTGCTTTTTTCGCATTATCTCAGGATTGTAAGACTATTATAGTCATATTGAGTAAAAAACTACTTTTTGCATTTGCAAGATTTAAAAAAGCATATGTTTCGAATAAAACTCCCAAAGATGCATTATTTCAGGCATTATTAGCCATTTTTCATGTGTGGTGTAGGAGTTATGTTTAAATAACTGTCATATTGAGTGTTACAGTATACAGTCATATTGAGTAAAACCTCATTTTTGTATTTGCAAACCATAGAAAAACAACTGTATCTAGTAAAACTCACATGTATTCAATATCACAGGCATTTTTAGACATTTTGCACGTTTGGATTAGGAATTATGTTGCAATACATTTTTATTGCTTTTTTCGCATTATCTCAGGAGTCTTGGTACATTACTGTCAAATTGAGTAAAAAAATTACTTTTTGTTTTTGCAAACCCTACCAAATGATTTTTTTCTGGAAAACTTTCAAAGATGCATTTCTTCAGGCATTATTAGACATTTTGCATGTGTATTTTTGGAGTTATGTTTCAAAAACTGACATTTTGAGTTTGACAAACCTGATTTTTGAGAAAACCTGATTTTTGTATTTGTGATCCTTTCCAAAATACCTGATTCCGGTAAAACTCACATAAATTCAATATTACAGGGTTTTCAAGACACATTTCATGTTTGGTTTTGGAGTTATGATTATAAACCTTTCATATTTAGTACTGTTATATTGAATACAAAAACTAACTTGTGTCTTTGTGAACCTCACAAAAGATGATTTTTCTAGTACAACCAACAAAAATACATATCTCTTGGCATTAGTAGCCATTTTCCATGTGTTGTTTAGAAGTTATGTTTGAATACATTTTTATTGCTTTTTTCGCATTATCTCAGGATTGTAAGACTATTATAGTCATATTGAGTAAAAAACTACTTTTTGCATTTGCAAGATTTAAAAAAGCATATGTTTCGAATAAAACTCCCAAAGATGCATTATTTCAGGCATTATTAGCCATTTTTCATGTGTGGTGTAGGAGTTATGTTTAAATAACTGTCATATTGAGTGTTACAGTATACAGTCATATTGAGTAAAACCTAATTTTTGTATTTGCAAACCATAGAAAAACAACTGTATCTAGTAAAACTCACATGTATTCAATATCACAGGCATTTTTAGACATTTTGCACGTTTGGATTAGGAATTATGTTGCAATACATTTTTATTGCTTTTTTCGCATTATCTCAGGAGTCTTGGTACATTACTGTCAAATTGAGTAAAAAAATTACTTTTTGTTTTTGCAAACCCTACCAAATGTTTTTTTTTCTGGAAAACTTTCAAAGATGCATTTCTTCAGGCATTATTAGACATTTTGCATGTGTATTTTTGGAGTTATGTTTCAACCCGAACGCCTCCCTAGGGATGTGTTTAGGGCACGTCCAGCTGGTAGGAGGCCACGGGGAAGACCCAGGACACGTTGGGAAGACTATGTCTCCCGGCTGGCCTGGGAACGCCTCGGGATCCCCCGGGAAGAGCTAGACGAAGTGGCTGGAGATAGGGAAGTCTGGGCTTCCCTGCTTAGGCTGCTGCCCCCGCGACCCGACCTCGGATAAGCGGAAGATGATGGATGGATGGATGGGTTTCAAAAACTGACATTTTGAGTTTGACAAACCTGATTTTTGAGAAAACCTGATTTTTGTATTTGTGATCCTTTCCAAAATACCTGATTCCGGTAAAACTCACATAAATTCAATATTACAGGGTTTTTAAGACAAATTTCATGTTTGGTTTTGGAGTTATGATTATAAACCTTTCATATTTAGTACTGTTATATTAAATAAAAAAACTAACTTGTGTCTTTGTGAACCTCACAAAAGATTATTTTTCTAGTACAACTAACAAAAATACATATCTCTTGGCATTAGTAGCCATTTTCCATGTGTTGTTTAGAAGTTATGTCTGAATATATTTTTATTGCTTTTTTCGCAATATCTCAGGATTGTAAGACTATTATAGTCATATTGAGTAAAAAACTACTTTTTGCATTTGCAAGATTTAAAAAAGCATATGTTTCGAATAAAACTCCCAAAGATGCATTATTTCAGGCATTATTAGCCATTTTTCATGTGTGGTGTAGGAGTTATGTTTAAATAACTGTCATATTGAGTGTTACAGTATACAGTCATATTGAGTAAAACCTAATTTTTGTATTTGCAAACCATAGAAAAACAACTGTATCTAGTAAAACTCACATGTATTCAATATCACAGGCATTTTTAGACCTTTTGCACGTTTGGATTAGGAATTATGTTGGAATACATTTTTATTGCTTTTTTCGCATTATCTCAGGAGTCTAGGTACATTACTGTCAAATTGAGTAAAAAAATTACTTTTTGTTTTTGCAAACCCTACCAAATGTTTTTTTTTTCTGGAAAACTCTCAAAGATGCATTTCCCCAGGCATTATTAGACATTTTGCATGTGTATTTTTGGAGTTATGTTTCAAAAACTGACATTTTGAGTTTGACAAACCTGATTTTTGACAAAACCTGATTTTTGTATTTGTGATCCTTTCCAAAATGCCTGATTCCGGTAAAACTCACATAAATTCAATATTACAGGCTTTTCAAGACAAATTTCATGTTTGGTTTTGGAGTTATGATTATAAACCTTTCATATTTAGTACTGTTATATTGAATAAAAAAACTAACTTGTGTCTTTGTGAACCTCACAAAAGATGATTTTTCTAGTACAACCAACAAAAATACATATCTCTTGGCATTAGTAGCCATTTTCCATGTGTTGTTTAGAAGTTATGTTTGAATACATTTTTATTGCTTTTTTTTCATTATCTCAGGATTGTAAGACTATTATAGTCATATTGAGTAAAAAACTACTTTTTGCATTTGCAAGATTTAAAAAAGCATATGTTTCGAATAAAACTCCCAAAGATGCATTATTTCAGGCATTATTAGCCATTTTTCATGTGTGGTGTAGGAGTTATGTTTAAATAACTGTCATATTGAGTGTTACAGTATACAGTCATATTGAGTAAAACCTAATTTTTGTTTTTGCAAACCATAGAAAAACAACTGTATCTAGTAAAACTCACATGTATTCAATATCACAGGCATTTTTAGACATTTTGCACGTTTGGATTAGGAATTATGTTGCAATACATTTTTATTGCTTTTTTCGCATTATCTCAGGAGTCTTGGTACATTACTGTCAAATTGAGTAAAAAAATTACTTTTTGTTTTTGCAAACCCTACCAAATGTTTTTTTTCTGGAAAACTTTCAAAGATGCATTTCTTCAGGCATTATTAGACATTTTGCATGTGTATTTTTGGAGTTATGTTTCAAAAACTGACATTTTGAGTTTGACAAACCTGATTTTTGAGAAAACCTGATTTTTGTATTTGTGATCCTTTCCAAAATACCTGATTCCGGTAAAACTCACATAAATTCAATATTACAGGGTTTTTAAGACAAATTTCATGTTTGGTTTTGGAGTTATGATTATAAACCTTTCATATTTAGTACTGTTATATTAAATAAAAAAACTAACTTGTGTCTTTGTGAACCTCACAAAAGATTATTTTTCTAGTACAACTAACAAAAATACATATCTCTTGGCATTAGTAGCCATTTTCCATGTGTTGTTTAGAAGTTATGTCTGAATACATTTTTATTGCTTTTTTCGCAATATCTCAGGATTGTAAGACTATTATAGTCATATTGAGTAAAAAACTACTTTTTGCATTTGCAAGATTTAAAAAAGCATATGTTTCGAATAAAACTCCCAAAGATGCATTATTTCAGGCATTATCAGCCATTTTTCATGTGTGGTGTAGGAGTTATGTTTAAATAACTGTCATATTGAGTGAAACCTCATTTTTGTATTTGCAAACCATAGAAAAACAACTGTATCTAGTAAAACTCACATGTATTCAATATCACAGGCATTTTTAGACATTTTGCACGTTTGGATTAGGAATAATGTTGGAATACATTTTTATTGCTTTTTTCGCATTATCTCAGGAGTCTAGGTACATTACTGTCAAATTGAGTAAAAAAATTACTTTTTGTTTTTGCAAACCCTACCAAATGTTTTTTTTCTGGAAAACTTTCAAAGATGCATTTCTTCAGGCATTATTAGACATTTTGCATGTGTATTTTTGGAGTTATGTTTCAAAAACTGACATTTTGAGTTTGACAAACCTGATTTTTGACAAAACCTGATTTTTGTATTTGTGATCCTTTCCAAAATACCTGATTCCGGTAAAACTCACATAAATTCAATATTACAGGCTTTTCAAGACAAATTTCATGTTTGGTTTTGGAGTTATGATTATAAATCTTTCATATTTAGTACTGTTATATTGAATACAAAAACTAACTTGTGTCTTTGTGAACCTCACAAAAGATAATTTTTCGAGTACAACTAACAAAAATACATATCTCCTGGCATTAGTAGCCATTTTCCATGTGTTGTTTAGAAGTTATGTTTGAATACATTTTTATTGCTTTTTTCGCATTATCTCAGGATTGTAAGACTATTATAGTCATATTGAGTAAAAAACTACTTTTTGCATTTGCAAGATTTAAAAAAGCATATGTTTCGAATAAAAATCCCAAAGATGCATTATTTCAGGCATTATTAGCCATTTTTCATGTGTGGTGTAGGATTTATGTTTAAATAACTGTCATATTGAGTGTTACAGTATACAGTCATATTGACTAAAACCTCATTTTTGTATTTGCAAACCATAGAAAAAAAACTGTATTTAGTAAAACTCACATGTATTCAGCATTACAGGAATTTTTAGACATTTTGCACGTTTGGATTAGGATTTATGTTGGAATACATTTTTATTGCTTTTTTCGCATTATCTCAGGAGTCTAGGTACATTACTGTCAAATTGAGTAAAAAAATTACTTTTTGTTTTTGCAAACCCTACCAAATGTTTTTTTTTTCTGGAAAACTCTCAAAGATGCATTTCTTCAGGCATTATTAGACATTTTGCATGTGTATTTTTGGAGTTATGTTTCAAAAACTGACATTTTGAGTTTGACAAACCTGATTTTTGACAAGACCTGATTTTTGTATTTGTGATCCTTTCCAAAATGCCTGAGTCCGGTAAAACTCACATAAATTCAATATTACAGGCTTTTCAAGACAAATTTCATGTTTGGTTTTGGAGTTATGATTATAAACCTTTCATATTTAGTACTGTTATATTGAATAAAAAAACTAACTTGTGTCTTTGTGAACCTCACAAAAGATGATTTTTCTAGTACAACTAACAAAAATACATATCTCTTGGCATTAGTAGCCATTTTCCATGTGTTGTTTAGAAGTTATGTTTGAATACATTTTTATTGCTTTTTTCGCATTATCTCAGGATTGTAAGACTATTATAGTCATATTGAGTAAAAAACTACTTTTTGCATTTGCAAGATTTAAAAAAGCATATGTTTCGAATAAAACTCCCAAAGATGCATTATTTCAGGCATTATTAGCCATTTTTCATGTGTGGTGTAGGAGTTATGTTTAAATAACTGTCATATTGAGTGTTACAGTATACAGTCATATTGAGTAAAACCTCATTTTTGTATTTGCAAACCATAGAAAAACAACTGTATCTAGTAAAACTCACATGTATTCAGCATTACAGGAATTTTTAGACATTTTGCACGTTTAGATTAGGAATTATGTTGGAATACATTTTTATTGCTTTTTTCGCATTATCTCAGGAGTCTAGGTACATTACTGTCAAATTGAGTAAAAAAATTACTTTTTGTTTTTGCAAACCCTACCAAATGTTTTTTTTCTGGAAAACTTTCAAAGATGCATTTCTTCAGGCATTATTAGACATTTTGCATGTGTATTTTTGGAGTTATGTTTCAAAAACTGACATTTTGAGTTTGACAAACCTGATTTTTGACAAAACCTGATTTTTGTATTTGTGATCCTTTCCAAAATACCTGATTCCGGTAAAACTCACATAAATTCAATATTACAGGCTTTTCAAGACAAATTTCATGTTTGGTTTTGGAGTTATGATTATAAATCTTTCATATTTAGTACTGTTATATTGAATACAAAAACTAACTTGTGTCTTTGTGAACCTCACAAAAGATAATTTTTCTAGTACAACTAACAAAAATACATATCTCCTGGCATTAGTAGCCATTTTCCATGTGTTGTTTAGAAGTTATGTTTGAATACATTTGTATTGCTTTTTTCGCATTATCTCAGGATTGTAAGACTATTATAGTCATATTGAGTAAAAAACTACTTTTTGCATTTGCAAGATTTAAAAAAGCATATGTTTCGAATAAAACTCCCAAAGATGCATTATTTCAGGCATTATTAGCCATTTTTCATGTGTGGTGTAGGAGTTATGTTTAAATAACTGTCATATTGAGTGTTACAGTATACAGTCATATTGAGTAAAACCTCATTTTTGTATTTGCAAACCATAGAAAAACAACTGTATCTAGTAAAACTCACATGTATTCAGCATTACAGGATTTTTTAGACATTTTGCACGTTTAGATTAGGAATTATGTTGGAATACATTTTTATTGCTTTTTTCGCATTATCTCAGGAGTCTAGGTACATTACTGTCAAATTGAGTAAAAAAAGTACTTTTTGTTTTTGCAAACCCTACCAAATGTTTTTTTTCTGGAAAACTTTCAAAGATGCATTTCTTCAGGCATTATTAGACATTTTGCATGTGTATTTTTGGAGTTATGTTTCAAAAACTGACATTTTGAGTTTGACAAACCTGATTTTTGACAAAACCTGATTTTTGTATTTGTGATCCTTTCCAAAATACCTGATTCCGGTAAAACTCACATAAATTCAATATTACAGGGTTTTTAAGACAAATTTCATGTTTGGTTTTGGAGTTATGATTATAAACCTTTCATATTTAGTACTGTTATACTAAAATAAAAAAACTAACTTGTGTCTTTGTGAACCTCACAAAAGATTATTTTTCTAGTACAACTAACAAAAATACATATCTCTTGGCATTAGTAGCCATTTTCCATGTGTTGTTTAGAAGTTATGTCTGAATACATTTTTATTGCTTTTTTCGCAATATCTCAGGATTGTAAGACTATTATAGTCATATTGAGTAAAAAACTACTTTTTGCATTTGCAAGATTTAAAAAAGCATATGTTTCGAATAAAACTCCCAAAGATGCATTATTTCAGGCATTATCAGCCATTTTTCATGTGTGGTGTAGGAGTTATGTTTAAATAACTGTCATATTGAGTGTTACAGTATACAGTCATATTGAGTAAAACCTCATTTTTGTATTTGCAAACCATAGAAAAACAACTGTATCTAGTAAAACTCACATGTATTCAATATCACAGGCATTTTTAGACAATTTGCACGTTTGGATTAGGAATTATGTTGGAATACATTTTTATTGCTTTTTTCGCATTATCTCAGGAGTCTAGGTACATTACTGTCAAATTGAGTAAAAACATTACTTTTTGTTTTTGCAAACCCTACCAAATGTTTTTTTTTTTCTGGAAAACTTTCAAAGATGCATTTCTTCAGGCATTATTAGACATTTTGCATGTGTATTTTTAGAGTTTTGTTTCAAAAACTGACATTTTGAGTTTGAAAAACCTGATTTTTGACAAAACCTGATTTTTGTATTTGTGATCCTTTCCAAAATACCTGATTCCGGTAAAACTCACATAAATTCAATATTACAGGCTTTTCAAGACAAATTTCATATTTGGTTTTGGAGTTATGATTATTAATCTTTCATATTTAGTACTGTTATATTGAATACAAAAACTAACTTGTGTCTTTGTGAACATCACAAAAGATAATTTTTCTAGTACAACTAACAAAAATACATATCTCCTGGCATTAGTAGCCATTTTCCATGTGTTGTTTAGAAGTTATGTTTGAATACATTTTTATTGCTTTTTTCGCATTATCTCAGGATTGTAAGACTATTATAGTCATATTGAGTAAAAAACTACTTTTTGCATTTGCAAGATTTAAAAAAGCATATGTTTCGAATAAAACTCCCAAAGATGCATTATTTCAGGCATTATTAGCCATTTTTCATGTGTGGTGTAGGAGTTATGTTTAAATAACTGTCATATTGAGTGTTACAGTATACAGTCATATTGACTAAAACCTAATTTTTGTATTTGCAAACCATAGAAAAACAACGGTATCTAGTAAAACTCACATGTATTCAATATCACAGGAATTTTTAGACATTTTGCACGTTTGGATTAGGAATTATGTTGGAATACATTTTTATTGCTTTTTTCGCATTATCTCAGGAGTCTAGGTACATTATTGTCAAATTGAGTAAAAACATTACTTTTTGTTTTTGCAAACCCTACCAAATGTTTTTTTTCTGGAAAACTTTCAAAGATGCATTTCTTCAGGCATTATTAGACATTTTGCATGTGTATTTTTGGAGTTATGTTTCAAAAACTGACATTTTGAGTTTGACAAACCTGATTTTTGACCAAACCTGATTTTTGTATTTGTGATCCTTTCCAAAATACCTGATTCCGGTAAAACTCACATAAATTCAATATTACAGGCTTTTCAAGACGAATTTCATGTTTGGTTTTGGAGTTATGATTATAAATCTTTCATATTTAGTACTGTTATATTGAATACAAAAACTAACTTGTGTCTTTTTGAACCTCACAAAAGATAATTTTTCTAGTACAACTAACAACAATACATATCTCCTGGCATTAGTAGCCATTTTCCATGTGTTGTTTAGAAGTTATGTTTGAATACATTTTTATTGCTTTTTTCGCATTATCTCAGGATTGTAAGACTATTATAGTCATATTGAGTAAAAAACTACTTTTTGCATTTGCAAGATTTAAAAAAGCATAAGTTTCGAATAAAACTCCCAAAGATGCATTATTTCAGGCATTATTAGCCATTTTGCATGTGTGGTGTAGGAGTTATGTTTAAATAACTGTCATATTGAGTGTTACAGTATACAGTCATATTGACTAAAACCTCATTTTTGTATTTGCAAACCATAGAAAAACAACTGTATCTAGTAAAACTCACATATATTCAGCATTACAGGAATTTTTAGACATTTTGCACGTTTGGATTAGGAATTATGTTGGAATACATTTTTATTGCTTTTTTCGCATTATCTCAGGAGTCTAGGTACATTACTGTCAAATTGAGTAAAAAAAATACTTTTTGTTTTTGCAAACCCTACCAAATGTTTTTTTTTCTGGAAAACTCTCAAAGATGCATTTCTTCAGGCATTATTAGACATTTTGCATGTGTATTTTTGGAGTTATGTTTCAAAAACTGACATTTTGAGTTTGACAAACCTGATTTTTGACAAAACCTGATTTTTGTATTTGTGATCCTTTCCAAAATGCCTGATTCCGGTAAAACTCACATAAATTCAATATTACAGGCTTTTCAAGACAAATTTCAGGTTTGGTTTTGGAGTTATGATTTTTAAACCTTTCATATTTAGTACTGTTATATTGAATAAAAAAACTAACTTGTGTCTTTGTGAACCTCACAAAAGATGATTTTTCTAGTACAACTAACAAAAATACATATCTCTTGGCATTAGTAGCCATTTTCCATGTGTTGTTTAGAAGTTATGTTTGAATACATTTTTATTGCTTTTTTCGCATTATCTCAGGATTGTAAAACTATTATAGTCATATTGAGTAAAAAACTACTTTTTGCATTTGCAAGATTTAAAAAAGCATATGTTTCGAATAAAACTCCCAAAGATGCATTATTTCAGGCATTATTAGCCATTTTTCATGTGTGGTGTAGGAGTTATGTTTAAATAACTGTCATATTGAGTGTTACAGTATACAGTCATATTGAGTAAAACCTCATTTTTGTATTTGCAAACCATAGAAAAACAACTGTATCTAGTAAAACTCACATGTATTCAGCATTACAGGATTTTTTAGACATTTTGCACGTTTAGATTAGGAATTATGTTGGAATACATTTTTATTGCTTTTTTCGCATTATCTCAGGAGTCTAGGTACATTACTGTCAAATTGAGTAAAAAAAGTACTTTTTGTTTTTGCAAACCCTACCAAATGTTTTTTTTCTGGAAAACTTTCAAAGATGCATTTCTTCAGGCATTATTAGACATTTTGCATGTGTATTTTTGGAGTTATGTTTCAAAAACTGACATTTTGAGTTTGACAAACCTGATTTTTGACAAAACCTGATTTTTGTATTTGTGATCCTTTCCAAAATACCTGATTCCGGTAAAACTCACATAAATTCAATATTACAGGGTTTTTAAGACAAATTTCATGTTTGGTTTTGGAGTTATGATTATAAACCTTTCATATTTAGTACTGTTATACTAAAATAAAAAAACTAACTTGTGTCTTTGTGAACCTCACAAAAGATTATTTTTCTAGTACAACTAACAAAAATACATATCTCTTGGCATTAGTAGCCATTTTCAATGTGTTGTTTAGAAGTTATGTCTGAATACATTTTTATTGCTTTTTTCGCAATATCTCAGGATTGTAAGACTATTATAGTCATATTGAGTAAAAAACTACTTTTTGCATTTGCAAGATTTAAAAAAGCATATGTTTCGAATAAAACTCCCAAAGATGCATTATTTCAGGCATTATCAGCCATTTTTCATGTGTGGTGTAGGAGTTATGTTTAAATAACTGTCATATTGAGTGTTACAGTATACAGTCATATTGAGTAAAACCTCATTTTTGTATTTGCAAACCATAGAAAAACAACTGTATCTAGTAAAACTCACATGTATTCAATATCACAGGCATTTTTAGACAATTTGCACGTTTGGATTAGGAATTATGTTGGAATACATTTTTATTGCTTTTTTCGCATTATCTCAGGAGTCTAGGTACATTACTGTCAAATTGAGTAAAAACATTACTTTTTGTTTTTGCAAACCCTACCAAATGTTTTTTTTTCTGGAAAACTTTCAAAGATGCATTTCTTCAGGCATTATTAGACATTTTGCATGTGTATTTTTAGAGTTTTGTTTCAAAAACTGACATTTTGAGTTTGAAAAACCTGATTTTTGACAAAACCTGATTTTTGTATTTGGGATCCTTTCCAAAATACCTGATTCCGGTAAAACTCACATAAATTCAATATTACAGGCTTTTCAAGACAAATTTCATATTTGGTTTTGGAGTTATGATTATTAATCTTTCATATTTAGTACTGTTATATTGAATACAAAAACTAACTTGTGTCTTTGTGAACATCACAAAAGATAATTTTTCTAGTACAACTAACAAAAATACATATCTCCTGGCATTAGTAGCCATTTTCCATGTGTTGTTTAGAAGTTATGTTTGAATACATTTTTATTGCTTTTTTCGCATTATCTCAGGATTGTAAGACTATTATAGTCATATTGAGTAAAAAACTACTTTTTGCATTTGCAAGATTTAAAAAAGCATATGTTTCGAATAAAACTCCCAAAGATGCATTATTTCAGGCATTATTAGCCATTTTTCATGTGTGGTGTAGGAGTTATGTTTAAATAACTGTCATATTGAGTGTTACAGTATACAGTCATATTGACTAAAACCTAATTTTTGTATTTGCAAACCATAGAAAAACAACGGTATCTAGTAAAACTCACATGTATTCAATATCACAGGAATTTTTAGACATTTTGCACGTTTGGATTAGGAATTATGTTGGAATACATTTTTATTGCTTTTTTCGCATTATCTCAGGAGTCTAGGTACATTATTGTCAAATTGAGTAAAAACATTACTTTTTGTTTTTGCAAACCCTACCAAATGTTTTTTTTCTGGAAAACTTTCAAAGATGCATTTCTTCAGGCATTATTAGACATTTTGCATGTGTATTTTTGGAGTTATGTTTCAAAAACTGACATTTTGAGTTTGACAAACCTGATTTTTGACCAAACCTGATTTTTGTATTTGTGATCCTTTCCAAAATACCTGATTCCGGTAAAACTCACATAAATTCAATATTACAGGCTTTTCAAGACGAATTTCATGTTTGGTTTTGGAGTTATGATTATAAATCTTTCATATTTAGTACTGTTATATTGAATACAAAAACTAACTTGTGTCTTTTTGAACCTCACAAAAGATAATTTTTCTAGTACAACTAACAACAATACATATCTCCTGGCATTAGTAGCCATTTTCCATGTGTTGTTTAGAAGTTATGTTTGAATACATTTTTATTGCTTTTTTCGCATTATCTCAGGATTGTAAGACTATTATAGTCATATTGAGTAAAAAACTACTTTTTGCATTTGCAAGATTTAAAAAAGCATAAGTTTCGAATAAAACTCCCAAAGATGCATTATTTCAGGCATTATTAGCCATTTTGCATGTGTGGTGTAGGAGTTATGTTTAAATAACTGTCATATTGAGTGTTACAGTATACAGTCATATTGACTAAAACCTCATTTTTGTATTTGCAAACCATAGAAAAACAACTGTATCTAGTAAAACTCACATATATTCAGCATTACAGGAATTTTTAGACATTTTGCACGTTTGGATTAGGAATTATGTTGGAATACATTTTTATTGCTTTTTTCGCATTATCTCAGGAGTCTAGGTACATTACCGTCAAATTGAGTAAAAAAAATACTTTTTGTTTTTGCAAACCCTACCAAATGTTTTTTTTTCTGGAAAACTCTCAAAGATGCATTTCTTCAGGCATTATTAGACATTTTGCATGTGTATTTTTGGAGTTATGTTTCAAAAACTGACATTTTGAGTTTGACAAACCTGATTTTTGACAAAACCTGATTTTTGTATTTGTGATCCTTTCCAAAATGCCTGATTCCGGTAAAACTCACATAAATTCAATATTACAGGCTTTTCAAGACAAATTTCAGGTTTGGTTTTGGAGTTATGATTTTTAAACCTTTCATATTTAGTACTGTTATATTGAATAAAAAAACTAACTTGTGTCTTTGTGAACCTCACAAAAGATGATTTTTCTAGTACAACTAACAAAAATACATATCTCTTGGCATTAGTAGCCATTTTCCATGTGTTGTTTAGAAGTTATGTTTGAATACATTTTTATTGCTTTTTTCGCATTATCTCAGGATTGTAAAACTATTATAGTCATATTGAGTAAAAAACTACTTTTTGCATTTGCAAGATTTAAAAAAGCATATGTTTCGAATAAAACTCCCAAAGATGCATTATTTCAGGCATTATTAGCCATTTTTCATGTGTGGTGTAGGAGTTATCTTTAAATAACTGTCATATTGAGTGTTACAGTATACAGTCATATTGAGTAAAAGCTAATTTTTGTATTTGCAAACCATAGAAAAACAACTGTATCTAGTAAAACTCACATGTATTCAATATCACAGGCATTTTTAGACATTTTGCACGTTTGGATTAGGAATTATGTTGGAATACATTTTTATTGCTTTTTTCGCATTATCTCAGGAGTCTAGGTACATTACTGTCAAATTGAGTAAAAAAATTACTTTTTGTTTTTGCAAACCCTACCAAATGTTTTTTTTTCTGGTAAACTCTCAAAGATGCATTTCTTCAGGCATTATTAGACATTTTGCATGTGTATTTTTGGAGTTATGTTTCAAAAACTGACATTTTGAGTTTGACAAACCTGATTTTTGACAAAACCTGATTTTTGTATTTGTGATCCTTTCCAAAATACCTGATTCCGGTAAAACTCACATAAATTCAATATTACAGGCTTTTCAAGACAAATTTCATGTTTGGTTTTGGAGTTATGATTATAAATCTTTCATATTTAGTACTGTTATATTGAATACAAAAACTAACTTGTGTCTTTGTGAACATCACAAAAGATACTTTTTCTAGTACAACTAACAAAAATACATATCTCCTGGCATTAGTAGCCATTTTCCATGTGTTGTTTAGAAGTTATGTTTGAATACATTTTTATTGCTTTTTTCGCATTATCTCAGGATTGTAAGACTATTATAGTCATATTGAGTAAAAAACTACTTTTTGCATTTGCAAGATTTAAAAAAGCATATGTTTCGAATAAAACTCCCAAAGATGCATTATTTCAGGCATTATTAGCCATTTTTCATGTGTGGTGTAGGAGTTATGTTTAAATAACTGTCATATTGAGTGTTACAGTATACAGTCATATTGAGTAAAACCTCATTTTTGTATTTGCAAACCATAGAAAAACAACTGTATCTAGTAAAACTCACATGTATTCAATATCACAGGCATTTTTAGACATTTTGCACGTTTGGATTAGGAATTATGTTGGAATATATTTTTATTGCTTTTTTCGCATTATCTCAGGATTCTTAGTACATTACTGTCAAATTGAGTAAAAAAAATATTTTTTGTTTTTGCAAACCCTACCAAATGTTTTTTTTTCTGGAAAACTCTCAAAGATGCATTTCTTCAGGCATTATTAGACATTTTGCATGTGTATTTTTGGAGTTATGTTTCAAAAACTGACATTTTGAGTTTGACAAACCTGATTTTTGACAAAACCTGATTTTTGTATTTGTGATCCTTTCCAAAATACCTGATTCCGGTAAAACTCACATAAATTCAATATTACAGGCTTTTCCAGACAAATTTCATGTTTGGTTTTGGAGTTACGATTATAAACCTTTCATATTTAGTACTGTTATATTGAATAAAAAACTAACTTGTGTCTTTGTGAACCTCACAAAAGATGATTTTTCTAGTACAACTAACAAAAATACATATCTCTTGGCATTAGTAGCCATTTTCCATGTGTTGTTTAGAAGTTATGTTTGAATACATTTTTATTGCTTTTTTCGCATTATCTCAGGATTGTAAAACTATTATAGTCATATTGAGTAAAAAACTACTTTTTGCATTTGCAAGATTTAAAAAAGCATATGTTTCGAATAAAACTCCCAAAGATGCATTATTTCAGGCATTATTAGCCATTTTTCATGTGTGGTGTAGGAGTTATCTTTAAATAACTGTCATATTGAGTGTTACAGTATACAGTCATATTGAGTAAAAGCTAATTTTTGTATTTGCAAACCATAGAAAAACAACTGTATCTAGTAAAACTCACATGTATTCAATATCACAGGCATTTTTAGACATTTTGCACGTTTGGATTAGGAATTATGTTGGAATACATTTTTATTGCTTTTTTCGCATTATCTCAGGAGTCTAGGTACATTACTGTCAAATTGAGTAAAAAAATTACTTTTTGTTTTTGCAAACCCTACCAAATGTTTTTTTTTCTGGTAAACTCTCAAAGATGCATTTCTTCAGGCATTATTAGACATTTTGCATGTGTATTTTTGGAGTTATGTTTCAAAAACTGACATTTTGAGTTTGACAAACCTGATTTTTGACAAAACCTGATTTTTGTATTTGTGATCCTTTCCAAAATACCTGATTCCGGTAAAACTCACATAAATTCAATATTACAGGCTTTTCAAGACAAATTTCATGTTTGGTTTTGGAGTTATGATTATAAATCTTTCATATTTAGTACTGTTATATTGAATACAAAAACTAACTTGTGTCTTTGTGAACATCACAAAAGATAATTTTTCTAGTACAACTAACAAAAATACATATCTCCTGGCATTAGTAGCCATTTTCCATGTGTTGTTTAGAAGTTATGTTTGAATACATTTTTATTGCTTTTTTCGCATTATCTCAGGATTGTAAGACTATTATAGTCATATTGAGTAAAAAACTACTTTTTGCATTTGCAAGATTTAAAAAAGCATATGTTTCGAATAAAACTCCCAAAGATGCATTATTTCAGGCATTATTAGCCATTTTTCATGTGTGGTGTAGGAGTTATGTTTAAATAACTGTCATATTGAGTGTTACAGTATACAGTCATATTGACTAAAACCTAATTTTTGTATTTGCAAACCATAGAAAAACAACTGTATCTAGTAAAACTCACATGTATTCAGCATTACAGGATTTTTTAGACATTTTGCACGTTTAGATTAGGAATTATGTTGGAATACATTTTTATTGCTTTTTTCGCATTATCTCAGGAGTCTAGGTACATTACTGTCAAATTGAGTAAAAAAATTACTTTTTGTTTTTGCAAACCCTACCAAATGTTTTTTTTTTCTGGAAAACTCTCAAAGATGCATTTCTTCAGGCATTATTAGACATTTTGCATGTGTATTTTTGGAGTTATGTTTCAAAAACTGACATTTTGAGTTTGACAAAGCTGATTTTTGAGAAAACCTGATTTTTGTATTTGTGATCCTTTCCAAAATACCTGATTCCGGTAAAACTCACATAAATTCAATATTACAGGCTTTTCAAGACAAATTTCATGTTTGGTTTTGGAGTTACGATTATAAACCTTTCATATTTATTACTGTTATATTGAATAAAAAACTAACTTGTGTCTTTGTGAACCTCACAAAAGATGATTTTTCTAGTACAACTAACAAAAATACATATCTCTTGGCATTAGTAGCCATTTTCCATGTGTTGTTTAGAAGTTATGTTTGAATACATTTTTATTGCTTTTTTCGCATTATCTCAGGATTGTAAAACTATTATAGTCATACTGAGTAAAAAACTACTTTTTGCATTTGCAAGATTTAAAAAAGCATATGTTTCGAATAAAACTCCCAAAGATGCATTATTTCAGGCATTATTAGCCATTTTTCATGTGTGGTGTAGGAGTTATGTTTAAATAACTGTCATATTGAGTGTTACAGTATACAGCCATATTGAGTAAAAGCTCATTTTTGTATTTGCAAACCATAGAAAAACAACTGTATCTAGTAAAACTCACATGTATTCAATATCACAGGCATTTTTAGACATTTTGCACGTTTGGATTAGGAATTATGTTGGAATACATTTTTATTGCTTTTTTCGCATTATCTCAGGAGTCTAGGTACATTACTGTCAAATTGAGTAAAAAAATTACTTTTTGTTTTTGCAAACCCTACCAAATGTTTTTTTTTATGGAAAACTTTCAAAGATGCATTTCTTCAGGCATTAGTAGACATTTTGCATGTGTATTTTTGGAGTTATGTTTCAAAAACTGACATTTTGAGTTTGACAAACCTGATTTTTGAGGAAACCTAATTTTTGTATTTGTGATCCTTTCCAAAATACCTGATTCCGGTAAAACTCACATAAATTCAATATTGCAGGGTTTTTAAGACAAATTTCATGTTTGGTTTTGGAGTTATGATTATAAACCTTTCATATTTAGTACTGTTATATTAAATAAAAAAACTAACTTGTGTCTTTGTGAACCTCACAAAAGATTATTTTTCTAGTACAACTAACAAAAATACATATCTCTTGGCATTAGTAGCCATTTTCCATGTGTTGTTTAGAAGTTATGTCTGAATACATTTTTATTGCTTTTTTCGCAATATCTCAGGATTGTAAGACTATTATAGTAATATTGAGTAAAAAACTACTTTTTGCATTTGCAAGATTTAAAAAAGTATATGTTTCGAATAAAACTCCCAAAGATGCATTATTTCAGGCATTATCAGCCATTTTTCATGTGTGGTGTAGGAGTTATGTTTAAATAACTGTCATATTGAGTGTTACAGTATACAGTCATATTGAGTAAAACCTCATTTTTGTATTTGCAAACCATAGAAAAACAACTGTATCTAGTAAAACTCACATGTATTTAATATCACAGGCATTTTTAGACATTTTGAACGTTTGGATTAGGAATTATGTTGGAATACATTTTTATTGCTTTTTTCGCATTATCTCAGGAGTCTAGGTACATTACTGTCAAATTGAGTAAAAACATTACTTTTTGTTTTTG
This sequence comes from Nerophis ophidion, assembly GCF_033978795.1. Lineage (NCBI taxonomy): Eukaryota > Metazoa > Chordata > Actinopteri > Syngnathiformes > Syngnathidae > Nerophis > Nerophis ophidion. The sequence continues at coordinate 16,787,842 of NC_084630.1, read as the reverse complement.
CAAACCCTACCAAATGTTTTTTTTCTGGAAAACTTTCAAAGATGCATTTCTTCAGGCATAATTAGACATTTTGCATGTGTATTTTTGGAGTTATGTTTCAAAAACTGACATTTTGAGTTTGACAAACCTGATTTTTGACAAAAGCTGATTTTTGTATTTGTGATCCTTTCCAAAATACCTGATTCCGGTAAAACTCACATAAATTCAATATTACAGGCTTTTCAAGACAAATTTCATGTTTGGTTTTGGAGTTATGATTATAAACCTTTCACATGTAGTACCTTTATATTGAATAAAAAAAACTAACTTGTGTCTTTGTGAACCTCACAAAAGATGATTTTTCTAGTACAACTAACAAAAATACATATCTCTTGGCATTAGTAGCCATTTTGCATGTTTTGTTTAGAAGTTTTGTTTGAATACATTTGTATTGCTTTTTTCGCATTATCTCAGGATTGTAAGACTATTATAGTCATATTGAGTAAAAAACTACTTTTTGCATTTGCAAGATTTAAAAAAGCATATGTTTCGAATAAATCTCCCAAAGATGCATTATTTCAGGCATTATTAGCCATTTTTCATGTGTGGTGTAGGAGTTATGTTTAAATAACTGTCATATTGAGTGTTACAGTATACAGTCATATTGAGTAAAACCTCATTTTTGTATTTGCAAACCATAGAAAAACAACTGTATCTAGTAAAACTCACATGTATTCAATATCACAGGCATTTTTAGACAATTTGCACGTTTGGATTAGGAATTATGTTGGAATATATTTTTATTGCTTTTTTCGCATTATCTCAGGATTCTTAGTACATTATTGTCAAATTGAGTAAAAAAATACTTTTTGTTTTTGCAAACCCTACCAAATGTTTTTTTTCTGGAAAACTCTCAAAGATGCATTTCTTCAGGCATTATTAGACATTTTGCATGTTCATTTTTGGAGTTATGTTTCAAAAACTGACATTTTGAGTTTGACAAACCTGATTTTTGACAAAACCTGATTTTTGTATTTGTGATCCTTTCCAAAATACCTGATTCCGGTAAAACTCACATAAATTCAATATTACAGGGTTTTTAAGACAAATTTCATGTTTGGTTTTGGAGTTATGATTATAAACCTTTCATATTTAGTACTGTTATATTGAATAAAAAAACTAACTTGTGTCTTTGTGAACCTCATAAAAGATGATTTTTCTATTACAACTAACAAAAATACTTATCTCTAGGCATTATTAGCCATTTTGCATGTGTTGTTTGGAAGTTATGTTTGAATACATTTTTATTGCTTTTTTCGCATTATCTCAGTACTGTAAGACTATTATAGTCATATTGAGTAAAAAACTACTTTTTGCATTTGCAAGATTTAAAAAAGCATATGTTTCGAATAAAACTCCCAAAGATGCATTATTTCAGGCATTATTAGCCATTTTTCATGTGTGGTGTAGGAGTTATGTTTAAATAACTGTCATATTGAGTGTTACAGTATACAGTCATATTGACTAAAACCTCATTTTTGTATTTGCAAACCATAGAAAAACAACTGTATCTAGTAAAACTCACATGTATTCAATATCACAGGCATTTTTAGACATTTTGCACGTTTGGATTAGGAATTATGTTGGAATATATTTTTATTGCTTTTTTCGCATTATCTCAGGATTCTTAGTACATTACTGTCAAATTGAGTAAAAAAAATAGTTTTTGTTTTTGCAAACCCTACCAAATGTTTTTTTTTCTGGAAAACTCTCAAAGATGCATTTCTTCAGGCATTATTAGACATTTTGCATGTGTATTTTTGGAGTTATGTTTCAAAAACTGACATTTTGAGTTTGACAAACCTGATTTTTGACAAAAGCTGATTTTTGTATTGGTGATCCTTTCCAAAATACCTGATTCCGGTAAAACTCACATAAATTCAATATTACAGGGTTTTTAAGACAAATTTCATGTTTGGTTTTGGAGTTATGATTATAAACCTTTCACATGTAGTACTGTTATATTGAATAAAAAAACTCACTTGTGTCTTTGTGAACCTCACAAAAGATGATTTTTCTAGTACAACTAACAAAAATACATATCTCTTGGCATTAGTAGCCATTTTGCATGTGTTGTTTAGAAGTTTTGTTTGAATACATTTGTATTGCTTTTTTCGCATTATCTCAGGATTGTAAGACTATTATAGTCATATTGAGTAAAAAACTACTTTTTGCATTTGCAAGATTTAAAAAAGCATATGTTTCGAATAAATCTCCCAAAGATGCATTATTTCAGGCATTATTAGCCATTTTTCATGTGTGGTGTAGGAGTTATGTTTAAATAACTGTCATATTGAGTGTTACAGTATACAGTCATATTGAGTAAAACCTCATTTTTGTATTTGCAAACCATAGAAAAACAACTGTATCTAGTAAAACTCACATGTATTCAACATCACAGGCATTTTTAGACATTTTGCACGTTTGGATTAGGAATTATGTTGGAATATATTTGTATTGCTTTTTTCGCATTATCTCAGGATTCTTAGTACATTATTGTCAAATTGAGTAAAAAAATACTTTTTGTTTTTGCAAACCCTACCAAATGTTTTTTTTCAGGAAAACACTCAAATATGCATTTTTTCAGGCATTATTAGGCATTTTGCATGTGTATTTTTGGAGTTATGTTTCAAAAACTGACATTTTGAGTTTGACAAACCTGATTTATGACAAAACCTGATTTTTGTATTTGTGATCCTTTCCAAAATACCTGATTCCGGTAAAACTCACATAAATTCAATATTACAGGGTTTTAAAGACAAATTTCATGTTTGGTTTTGGAGTTATGATTATAAACCTTTCATATGTAGTACTGTTGTATTGAATAAAAAAACTAACTTGTGTCTTTGTGAACCTCACAAAAGATGATTTTTCCAGTACAACTAACAAAAATACTTATCTCTAGGCATTATTAGCCATTTTCCATGTGTTGTTTGGAAGTTATGTTTGAATACATTTGTATTGCTTTTTTTGCATTATCTCAGGATTGTAAGACTATTATAGTCATATTGAGTAAAACCTACTTTTTGCATTTGCAAGATTTAAAAAAGCATATGTTTCGAATGAAACTCCCAAAGATGCATTATTTCAGGCATTATTAGCCATTTTTCATGTGTGGTGTAGGAGTTATGTTTAAATAACTGTCATATTGAGTGTTACAGTATACAGTCATATTGAGTAAAACCTCATTTTTGTATTTGCAAACCATAGAAAAACAACTGTATCTAGTAAAACTCACATGTATTCAATATCACAGGCATTTTTAGACAATTTGCACGTTTGGATTAGGAATTATGTTGGAATATATTTTTATTGCTGTTTTCGCATTATCTCAGGATTCTTAGTACATTACTGTCAAATTGAGTAAAAAAAATATTTTTTGTTTTTGCAAACCCTACCAAATGTTTTTTTTTCTGGAAAACACTCAAATATGCATTTTTTCAGGCATTATTAGGCATTTTGCATGTGTATTTTTGGAGTTATGTTTCAAAAACTGACATTTTGAGTTTGACAAACCTGATTATATGACAAAAGCTGATTTTTGTATTTGTGATCCTTTCCAAAATACCTGATTCCGGTAAAACTCACATAAATTCAATATTACAGGGTTTTTAAGACAAATTTCATGTTTGGTTTTGGAGTTATGATTATAAACCTTTCATATGTAGTACTGTTATATTGAATAAAAAAACTAACTTGTGTCTTTGTGAACCTCACAAAAGATGATTTTTCTAGTACAACTAACAAAAATACAAATCTCTAGGCATTATTAGCCATTTTGCATGTGTTGTTTAGAAGTTTTGTTTGAATACATTTGTATTGCTTTTTTCGCAATATCTCAGGATTGTAAGACTATTATAGTCATACCGAGTAAAAAACTACTTTTTGCATTTGCAAGATTTAAAAAAGCATATGTTTCGAATAAAACTCCCAAAGATGCATTATTTCAGGCATTATTAGCCATTTTCCATGTGTGGTGTAGGAGGTATGTTTAAATAACTGTCATATTGAGTGTTACAGTATACAGTCATATTGAATAAAACCTTATTTTTGTATTTGCAAACCATAGAAAAACAACTGTATCTAGTAAAACTCACATGTATTCAATATCACAGGCATTTTTAAACATTTTGCACGTTTGGATTAGGAATTATGTTGGAATATATTTTTATTGCTTTTTTCGCATTATCTCAGGATTCTTAGTACATTACTGTCAAATTGAGTAAAAAAAATATACTTTTTGTTTTTGCAAACCCTACCAAATGTTTTTTTTTCTGGAAAACTCTCAAAGATGCATTTCTTCAGGCATTATTAGACATTTTGCATGTGCATTTTTGGAGTTATGTTTCAAAAACTGACATTTTGAGTTTGACAAACCTGATTTTTGACAAAACCTGAATTTTGTATTTGTGATCCTTTCCAAAATACCTGATTCCGGTAAAACTCACATAAATTCAATATTACAGGCTTTTCAAGACAAATTTCATGTTTGGTTTTGGAGTTATGATTATAAACCTTTCATATTTAGTACTGTTATATTGAATAAAAAAACTAACTTGTGTCTTTGTGAACCTCACAAAAGATGATTTTTCTATTACAACTAACAAATATACATATCTCTAGGCATTATTAGCCATTTTGCATGTGTTGTTTAGAAGTTATGTTTGAATACATTTGTATTGCTTTTTTTGCATTATCTCAGGATTGTAAGACTATTATAGTCATATTGAGTAAAACCTACTTTTTGCATTTGCAAGATTTAAAAAAGCATATGTTTCGAATAAAACTCCAAAAGATGCATTATTTCAGGCATTATTAGCCATTTTTCATGTGTGGTGTAGGAGTTATGTTTAAATAACTGTCATATTGAGTGTTACAGTATACAGTCATATTGAGTAAAACCTTATTTTTGTATTTGCAAACCATAGAAAAACAACTGTATCTAGTAAAACTCACATGTATTCAATATCACAGGCATTTTTAAACATTTTGCACGTTTGGATTAGGAATTATGTTGGAATATATTTTTATTGCTTTTTTCGCATTATCTCAGGATTCTTAGTACATTACTGTCAAATTGAGTAAAAAAAATACTTTTTGTTTTTGCAAACCCTACCAAATGTTTTTTTTCTGGAAAACTCTCAAAGATGCATTTCTTCAGGCATTATTAGACATTTTGCATGTGTGGCGTAGGAGTTATGTTTAAATAACTGACATTTTGAGTTTGACAAACCTGATTTTTGACAAAAGCTGATTTTTGTATTTGTGATCCTTTCCAAAATACCTGATTCCGGTAAAACTCACATAAATTCAATATTACAGGGTTTTTAACACAAATTTCATGTTTGGTTTTGGAGTTATGATTATAAACCTTTCATATTTAGTACTGTTATATTGAATAAAAAAACTAACTTGTGTCTTTGTGAACCTCACAAAAGATGATTTTTCTATTACAACTAACAAAAATACTTATCTCTAGGCATTATTAGCCATTTTGCATGTGTTGTTTGGAAGTTATGTTTGAATACATTTTTACTGCTTTTTTCGCATTATCTCAGGATTGTAAGACTATTATAGTCATATTGAGTAAAAAACTACTTTTTGCATTCGCAAGATTTAAAAAAGCATATGTTTCGAATAAAACTCCCAAAGATGCATTATTTCAGGCATTATTAGCCATTTTTCATGTGTGGTTTAGGTGTTATGTTTAAATAACTGTCATATTGAGTGTTACAGTATACAGTCATATTGAGTAAAAGCTAATTTTTGTATTTGCAAACCATAGAAAAACAACTGTACCTAGTAAAACTCACATGTATTCAATATCACAGGCATTTTTAGACATTTTGCACGTTTGGATTAGGAATTATGTTGGAATACATTTTTATTGCTTTTTTCGCATTATCTCAGGAGTCTAGGTACATTACTGTCAAATTGAGTAAAAAAATTACTTTTTGTTTTTGCAAACCCTACCAAATGTTTTTTTTTCTGGTAAACTCTCAAAGATGCATTTCTTCAGGCATTATTAGACATTTTGCATGTGTATTTTTGGAGTTATGTTTCAAAAACTGACATTTTGAGTTTGACAAATCTGATTTTTGACAAAACCTGATTTTTGTATTTGTGATCCTTTCCAAAATACCTGATTCCGGTAAAACTCACATAAATTCAATATTACAGGCTTTTCAAGACAAATTTCATGTTTGGTTTTGGAGTTATGATTTTAAATCTTTCATATTTAGTACTGTTATATTGAATACAAAAACTAACTTGTGTCTTTGTGAACATCACAAAAGATAATTTTTCTAGTACAACTAACAAAAATACATATCTCCTGGCATTAGTAGCCATTTTCCATGTGTTGTTTAGAAGTTATGTTTGAATACATTTGTATTGCTTTTTTCGCATTATCTCAGGATTGTAAGACTATTATAGTCATATAGAGTAAAAAACTACTTTTTGCATTTGCAAGATTTAAAAAAGCATATGTTTCGAATAAATCTCCCAAAGATGCATTATTTCAGGCATTATTAGCCATTTTTCATGTGTGGTGTAGGAGTTATGTTTAAATAACTGTCATATTGAGTGTTACAGTATACAGTCATATTGAGTAAAACCTCATTTTTGTATTTGCAAACCATAGAAAAAAACTGTATCTAGTAAAACTCACATGTATTAAATATCACAGGCATTTTTAGACAATTTGCACGTTTGGATTAGGAATTATGTTGGAATATATTTTTATTGCTTTTTTCGCATTATCTCAGGATTCTTAGTACATTACTGTCAAATTGAGTAAAAAAATACTTTTTGTTTTTGCAAACAATACCAAATGTTTTTTTTCTGGAAAACTCTCAAAGATGCATTTCTTCAGGCATTATTAGACATTTTGCATGTGCATTTTTGGAGTTATGTTTCAAAAACTGACATTTTGAGTTTGACAAACCTGATTTTTGACAAAACCTGATTTTTGTATTTGTGATCCTTTCCAAAATACCTGATTCCGGTAAAACTCACATAAATTCAATATTACAGGGTTTTTAAGACAAATTTCATGTTTGGTTTTGGAGTTATGATTATAAACCTTTCATATGTAGTACTGTTATATTGAATAAAAAAACTAACTTGTGTCTTTGTGAACCTCACAAAAGATGATTTTTCTAGTACAACTAACAAAAATAGATATCTCTTGGCATTAGTAGCCATTTTGCATGTGTTGTTTAGAAGTTTTGTTTGAATACATTTGTATTGCTTTTTTCGCATTATCTCAGGATTGTAAGACTATTATAGTCATATAGAGTAAAAAAACTACTTTTTTGCATTTGCAAGATTTAAAAAAAGCATATGTTTCGAATAAATCTCCCAAAGATGCATTATTTCAGGCATTATTAGCCATTTTTCATGTGTGGTGTAGGAGTTATGTTTAAATAACTGTCATATTGAGTGTTACAGTATACAGTCATATTGAGTAAAACCTCATTTTTGTATTTGCAAACCATAGAAAAACAACTGTATCTAGTAAAACTCACATGTATTCAATATCACAGGCATTTTTAGACATTTTGCACGTTCGGATTAGGAATTATGTTGGAATATATTTGTATTGCTTTTTTCCCATTATCTCAGGATTCTTAGTACATTACTGTCAAATTGAGTAAAAAAATTACTTTTTGTTTTTGCAAACCCTACCAAAATGTTTTTTTTCTGGAAAAACTCTCAAAGATGCATTTCTTCAGGTATTTTTAGACATTTTGCATGTGCATTTTTGGAGTTATGTTTCAAAAACTGACATTTGAGTTTGACAAACCTGATTTTTGACAAAACCTGATTTTTGTATTTGTGATCCTTTCCAAAATACCTGATTCCGGTAAAACTCACAAAATTCAATATTACAGGGTTTTTAAGACAAATTTCATGTTTGGTTTTGGAGTGTTATGATTATAAACCTTTCATATTTAGTACTGTTATATTGAATAAAAAAAACTAACTTGTGTCTTTGTGAACCTCACAAAATATGATTTTTCTATTACAACTAACAAATATACATATCTCTAGGCATTATTAGCCATTTTGCATGTGGTTGTTTAGAAGTTATGTTTGAATACATTTGTATTGCTTTTTTTGCATTATCTCAGGATTGTAAGACTATTATAGTCATATTGAGTAAAACCTACTTTTTGCATTTGCAAGATTTAAAAAAGCATATATTTCGAACAAAACTCCCAAAGATGCATTATTTCAGGCATTATTAGCCATTTTTCATGTGTGGTGTAGGAGTTATGTTTACATAACTGTCATATTGAGTGTTATAGTATACAGTCATATTGAGTAAAACCTCATTTTTTGTATTTGCAAACCATAGAAAAACAACTGTATCTAGTAAAACTCACATGTATTCAATATCACAGGCATTTTTAGACATTTTGCACGTTTGGATTAGGAATTATGTTGGAATATATTTTTATTGCTTTTTTCGCATTATCTCAGGATTCTTAGTACATTACTGTCAAATTGAGTAAAAAAAATACTTTTTGTTTTTGCAAACCCTACCAAATGTTTTTTTTTTCTGGAAAACTCTCAAAGATGCATTTCTTCAGGCATTATTAGACATTTTGTATGTGTATTTTTGGAGTTATGTTTCAAAAACTGACATTTTGAGTTTGACAACCTGATTTTTGACAAAACCTGATTTTTGTATTTGTGATCCTTTCCAAAATACCTGATTCCGGTAAAACTCAAATACATTCAATATTACAGGGTTTTTAAGACAAATTTCATGTTTGGTTTTGGAGTTATGATTATAAACCTTTCATATTTAGTACTGTTATATTGAATAAAAAAACTAACTTGTGTCTTTGTGAACCTCACAAAAGATGATTTTTCTAGTACAACTAACAAAAAATACATATCTCTTGGCATTAGTAGCCATTTTGCATGTGTTGTTTAGAAGTTTTGTTTGAATACATTTGTATTGCTTTTTTCGCAATTATCTCAGGATTGTAAGACTATCATAGTCATATTGAGTAAAAAAAACTACTTTTTGCATTTGCAAGATTTAAAAAAGCATATGTTTCGAATAAATCTCCCAAAGATGCATTATTTCAGGCATTATTAGCCATTTTTCATGTGTGGTGTAGGAGTTATGTTTAAATAACTGTCATATTGAGTGTTACAGTATACAGTCATATTGAGTAAAACCTCATTTTTTGTATTTGCAAACCATAGAAAAACAACTGTATCTAGTAAAACTCACATGTATTCAATATCACAGGCATTTTTAGACATTTTGCACGTTTGGATTAGGAATTATGTTGGAATATATTTTTATTGCTTTTTTCGCATTATCTCAGGATTCTTAGTACATTACTGTCAAATTGAGTAAAAAAATTACTTTTTGTTTTTGCAAACCCTACCAAATGTTTTTTTTCTGGAAAACTCTCAAAGATGCATTTCTTCAGGCATTATTAGACATTTTGCATGTGTATTTTTGGAGTTATGTTTCAAAAACTGACATTTTGAGTTTGACAAACCTGATTTTTGACAAAACCTGATTTTTGTATTTGTGATCCTTTCCAAAATACCTGATTCCGGTAAAACTCACATAAATTCAATATTACAGGCTTTTCAAGACAAATTTCATGTTTTGGTTTTGGAGTTATGATTATAAACCTTTCATATTTAGTACTGTTATATTGAATAAAAAAACTAACTTGTGTCTTTGTGAACCTCACAAAAGATGATTTTTCTATTACAACTAACAAAAATACTTATCTCTAGGCATTATTAGCCATTTTCCATGTGTTGTTTGGAAGTTATGTTTGAATACATTTGTATTGCTTTTTTCGCATTATCTCAGGATTGTAAGACTATTATAGTCATATTGAGTAAAAAACTACTTTTTGCATTTGCAAGATTTAAAAAAGCATATGTTTCGAATAAATCTCCCAAAGATGCATTATTTCAGGCATTATTAGCCATTTTTCATGTGTGGTGTAGGAGTTATGTTTAAATAACTGTCATATTGAGTGTTACAGTATACAGTCATATTGAGTAAAACCTCATTTTTGTATTTGCAAACCATAGAAAAAACACTGTATCTAGTAAAACTCACATGTATTCAATATCACAGGCATTTTTAGACAATTTGCACGTTTGGATTAGGAATTATGTTGGAATATATTTTTATTGCTTTTTTCGCATTATCTCAGGATTCTTAGTACATTACTGTCAAATTGAGTAAAAAAATACTTTTTGTTTTTGCAAACCCTACCTAATGTTTTTATTCTGGAAAACTCTCAAAGATGCATTTCTTCAGGCATTATTAGACATTTTGCATGTGCATTTTTGGAGTTATGTTTCAAAAACTGACATTTTGAGTTTGACAAACCTGATTTTTGACAAAACCTGATTTTTGTATTTGTGATCCTTTCCAAAATACCTGATTCCGGTAAAACTCACATAAATTCAATATTACAGGCTTTTCAAGACAAATTTCATGTTTGGTTTTGGAATTATGATTATAAACCTTTCATATGTAGTACTGTTATATTGAATAAAAAAACTAACTTGTGTCTTTGTGAACCTCACAAAAGATGATTTTTCTAGTACAACTAACAAAAATACATATCTCTTGGCATTAGTAGCCATTTTGCATGTGTTGTTTAGAAGTTTTGTTTGAATACATTTGTATTGCTTTTTTCGCACTATCTCAGGATTGTAAGACGATCATAGTCATATTGAGTAAAAAACTACTTTTTGCATTTGCAAGATTTAAAAAAGCATATGTTTCGAATAAATCTCCCAAAGATGCATTATTTCAGGCATTATTAGCCATTTTTCATGTGTGGTGTAGGAGTTATGTTTAAATAACTGTCATATTGAGTGTTACAGTATACAGTCATATTGAGTAAAACCTCATTTTTGTATTTGCAAACCATAGAAAAACAACTGTATCTAGTAAAACTCACATGTATTCAATATCACAGGCATTTTTAGACATTTTGCACGTTTGGATTAGGAATTATGTTGGAATATATTTTTATTGCTTTTTTCGCATTATCTCAGGATTCTTAGTACATTACTGTCAAATTGAGTAAAAAAAATACTTTTTGTTTTTGCAAAACCTACCAAATGTTTTTTTTCTGGAAAACTCTCAAAGATGCATTTCTTCAGGTATTTTTTAGACATTTTGCATGTGCATTTTTGGAGTTATTTTTCAAAAACTGACATTTTGAGTTTGACAAACCTGATTTTTGACAAAAGCTGATTTTTGTATTTGTGATCCTTTCCAAAATACCTGATTCCGGTAAAACTCACATAAATTCAATATTACAGGGTTTTTAAGACATATTTCATGTTTGGTTTTGGAGTTATGATTATAAACCTTTCATATTTAGTACTGTTATATTGAATAAAAAAACTAACTTGTGTTTTTGTCAACCTCACAAAAGATGATTTTTCTATTACAACTAACAAATATACATATCTCTAGGCATTATTAGCCATTTTGCATGTGTTGTTTAGAAGTTATGTTTGAATACATCTGTATTGCTTTTTTTGCATTATCTCAGGATTGTAAGACTATTATAGTCATATTGAGTAAAACCTACTTTTTGCATTTGCAAGATTTAAAAAAGCATATGTTTCGAATAAAACTCCCAAAGATGCATTATTTCAGGCATTATTAGCCATTTTTCATGTGTGGTGTAGGAGTTATGTTTAAATAACTGTCATATTGAGTGTTACAGTATACAGTCATATTGAGTAAAACCTCATTTTTGTATTTGCAAACCATAGAAAAACAACTGTATCTAGTAAAACTCACATGTATTCAATATCACAGGCATTTTTAGACATTTTGCACGTTTGGATTAGGAATTATGTTGGAATATATTTTTATTGCTTTTTTCGCATTATCTCAGGATTCTTGGTACATTACTGTCAAATTGAGTAAAAAAATTACTTTTTGTTTTTGCAAACCCTACCAAATGTTTTTTTTCTGGAAAACTCTCAAAGATGCATTTTTTCAGGTATTATTAGACATTTTGCATGTGCATTTTTGGAGTTATGTTTCAAAAACGGACATTTTGAGTTTGACAAACCTGATTTTTGACAAAACCTGATTTTTGTATTTGTGATCCTTTCCAAAATACCTGATTCCGGTAAAACTCACATAAATTCAATATTACAGGGTTTTTTAAGACAAATTTCATGTTTGGTTTTGGAGTTATGACTATAAACCTTTCATATTTAGTACTGTTATATTGAATAAAAAAACTAACTTGTGTCTTTGTGAACCTCACAAAAGATGATTTTTCTAGTACAACTAACAAAAATACATATCTCTTGGCATTAGTAGCCATTTTGCATGTGTTGTTTAGAGGTTTTGTTTGAATACATTTGTATTGCTTTTTTTCGCATTATCTCAGGATTGTAAGACTATCATAGTCATATTGAGTAAAAAACTACTTTTTGCATTTGCAAGATTTAAAAAAGCATATGTTTCGAATAAATCTCCCAAAGATGCATTATTTCAGGCATTATTAGCCATTTTTCATGTGTGGTGTAGGAGTTATGTTTAAATAACTGTCATATTGAGTGTTACAGTATACAGTCATATTGAGTAAAACCTCATTTTTGTATTTGCAAACCATAGAAAAACAACTGTATCTAGTAAAACTCACATGTATTCAATATCACAGGCATTTTTAGACATTTTGCACGTTTGGATTAGGAATTATGTTGGAATATATTTTTATTGCTTTTTTCGCATTATCTCAGGATTCTTAGTACATTACTGTCAAATTGAGTAAAAAAAATACTTTTTGTTTTTGCAAACCCTACCAAATGTTTTTTTTTCTGGAAAACTCTCAAAGATGCATTTCTTCAGGTATTATTAGACATTTTGCATGTGCATTTTTGGAGTTATGTTTCAAAAACTGACATTTTGAGTTTGACAAACCTGATTTTAGACAAAACTTGATTTTTGTATTTGTGATCCTTTCCAAAATACCTGATTCCGGTAAAACTCACATAAATTCAATATTACAGGGTTTTTAAGACAAATTTCATGTTTGGTTTTGGAGTTATGATTATAAACCTTTCATATTTAGTACTGTTATATTGAATAAAAAAACTAACATGTGTCTTTGTGAACCTCACAAAAGATGATTTTTCTAGTACAACTAACAAAAATACATATCTCTTGGCATTAGTAGCCATTTTGCATGTGTTGTTTAGAAGTTTTGTTTGAATACATTTGTATTGCTTTTTTCGCATTATCTCAGGATTGTAAGACTATTATAGTCATATTGAGTAAAAAACTACTTTTTGCATTTGCAAGATTTAAAAAAGCATATGTTTCGAATAAATCTCCCAAAGATGCATTATTTCAGGCATTATCAGCCATTTTTCATGTGTGGTGTAGGAGTTATGTTTAAATAACTGTCATATTGAGTGTTACAGTATACAGTCATATTGAGTAAAACCTCATTTTTGTATTTGCAAACCATAGAAAAAAACTGTATCTAGTAAAACTCACATGTATTCAATATCACAGGCATTTTTAGACAATTTGCACGTTTGGATTAGGAATTATGTTGGAATATATTTGTATTGCTTTTTTCGCATTATCTCAGGATTCTTAGTACATTACTGTCAAATTGAGTAAAAAAATACTTTTTGTTTTTGCAAACCCTACCAAATGTTTTTTTTCTGGAAAACTCTCAAAGATGCATTTCTTCAGGCATTATTAGACATTTTGCATGTGCGTTTTTGGAGTTATGTTTCAAAAACGGACATTTTGAGTTTGACAAACCTGATTTTTGACAAAACCTGATTTTTGTATTTGTGATCCTTTCCAAAATACCTGATTCCGGTAAAACTCACATAAATTCAATATTACAGGGTTTTTAAGACAAATTTCATGTTTGGTTTTGGAGTTATGATTATAAACCTTTCATATGTAGTACTGTTATATTGAATAAAAAAACTAACTTGTGTCTTTGTGAACCTCACAAAAGATGATTTTTCTAGTACAACTAACAAAAATACATATCTCTTGGCATTAGTAGCCATTTTGTATGTGTTGTTTAGAAGTTTTGTTTAAATACATTTGTATTGCTTTTTTCGCATTATCTCAGGATTGTAAGACTATTATAGTCATATTGAGTAAAAAACTACTTTTTGCATTTGCAAGATTTAAAAAAGCAAATGTTTCGAATAAATCTCCCAAAGATGCATTATTTCAGGCATTATTAGCCATTGTTCATGTGTGGTGTAGGAGTTATGTTTAAATAACTGTCATATTGAGTGTTACAGTATACAGTCATATTGAGTAAAACCTCATTTTTGTATTTGCAAACCATAGAAAAACAACTGTATCTAGTAAAACTCACATGTATTCAATATCACAGGCATTTTTAGACATTTTGCACGTTTGGATTAGGAATTATGTTGGAATATATTTTTATTGCTTTTTTCGCATTATCTCAGGATTCTTAGTACATTACTGTCAAATTGAGTAAAAAAAATTTTTTTTGTTTTTGCAAACCCTACCAAATGTTTTTTTTCTGGAAAACTCTCAAAGATACTTTTCTTCAGGCATTATTAGACATTTTGCATGTGCATTTTTGGAGTTATGTTTCAAAAACTGACATTTTGAGTTTGACAAACCTGATTTTTGTATTTGTGATCCTTTCCAAAATACCTGATTCCGGTAAAACTCACAAAAATTCTATATTACAGGGTTTTTAAGACAAATTTCATGTTTGGTTTTGGAGTTATGAATATAAACCTTTCATATTTAGTACTGTTATATTGAATAAAAAAACAAACTTGTGTCTTTGTGAACCTCACAAAAGATGATTTTTCTAGTACAACTAACAAAAATACATATCTCTTGGCATTAGTAGCCATTTTGCATGTGTTGTTTAGAAGTTTTGTTTGAATACATTTGTATTGCTTTTTTCGCATTATCTCAGGATTGTAAGACTATTATAGTCATATTGAGTAAAAAAATACTTTTTGCATTTGCAAGATTTAAAAAAGCATATGTTTCGAATAAAACTCCCAAAGATGCATTATTTCAGGCATTATTAGCCATTTTTCATGTGTGGTGTAGGAGTTATGTTTAAATAACTGTCATATTGAGTGTTACAGTATACAGTCATATTGAGTAAAACCTCATTTTTGTATTTGCAAACCATAGAAAAAAACTGTATCTAGTAAAACTCACATGTATTCAATATCACAGGCATTTTTAGACAATTTGCACGTTTGGATTAGGAATTATGTTGGAGTATATTTTTATTGCTTTTTTCGCATTATCTCAGGATTCTTAGTACATTACTGTCAAATTGAGTAAAAAAAATACTTTTTGTTTTTGCAAACCCTACCAAATGTTTTTTTTTCTGGAAAACACTCAAATATGCATTTCTTCAGGTATTATTAGGCATTTTGCATGTGTATTTTTGGAGTTATGTTTCAAAAACTGACATTTTGAGTTTGACAAACCTGATTTATGACAAAACCTGATTTTTGTATTTGTGATCCTTTCCAAAATACCTGATTCCGGTAAAACTCACATGAATTCAATATTACAGGGTTTTTAAGACAAATTTCATCTTTGGTTTTGGAGTTATGATTATAAACCTTTCATATTTAGTACTGTTATATTGAATAAAAAAACTAACTTGTGTCTTTGTGAACCTCACAAAAGATGATTTTTCTATTACAACTAACAAATATACATATCTCTAGGCATTATTAGCCATTTTGCATGTGTTGTTTAGAAGTTATGCTTGAATACATTTGTATTGCTTTTTTTGCATTATCTCAGGATTGTAAGACTATTATAGTCATATTGAGTAAAAAACTACTTTTTGCATTTGCAAGATTTAAAAAAGCATATGTTTCGAATAAAACTCCCAAAGATGCATTATTTCAGGCATTATTAGCCATTTTTCATGTGTGGTGTAGGAGTTATGTTTAAATAACTGTCATATTGAGTGTTACAGTATACAGTCATATTGAGTAAAACCTTATGTTTGTATTTGCAAACCATAGAAAAACAACTGTATCTAGTAAAACTCACATGTATTCAATATCACAGGCATTTTTAGACAATTTGCACGTTTGGATTAGGAATTATGTTGGAATATATTTTTATTGCTTTTTTCGCATTATCTCAGGATTCTTAGTACATTACTGTCAAATTGAGTAAAAAAATACTTTTTGTTTTTGCAAACCCTACCAAATGTTTTTTTTTCTGGAAAACTCTCAAAGATGCATTTCTTCAGGCATTATTAGACATTTTGCATGTGCATTTTTGGAGTTATGTTTCAAAAACTGACATTTTGAGTTTGACAAACCTGATTTTTGACAAAACCAGATTTTTGTATTTGTGATCCTTTCCAAAATACCTGATTCCGGTAAAACTCACATAAATTCAATATTACAGGCTTTTCAAGACAAATTTCATGTTTGGTTTTGGAGTTATGATTATAAACCTTTCATATTTAGTACTGTTATATTGAATAAAAAAACTAACTTGTGTCTTTGTGAACCTCACAAAAGATGATTTTTCTATTACAACTAACAAATATACATATCTCTAGGCATTATTAGCCATTTTGCATGTGTTGTTTGGAAGTTATGTTTGAATACATTTTTATTGGTTTTTTCGCATTATCTCAGGATTGTAAGACTATTATAGTCATATTGAGTAAAAAACTACTTTTTGCATTTGCAAGATTTAAAAAAGCATATGTTTCGAATAAAACTCCCAAAGATGCATTATTTCAGGCATTATTAGCCATTTTTCATGTGTGGTGTAGGAGTTATGTTTAAATAACTGTCATATTGAGTGTTACAGTATACAGTCATATTGAGTAAAACCTCATTTTTGTATTTGCAAACCATAGAAAAAAACTGTATCTAGTAAAACTCACATGTATTCAATATCACAGGCATTTTTAGACAATTTGCACGTTTGGATTAGGAATTATGTTGGAATATATTTTTATTGCTTTTTTCGCATTATCTCAGGATTCTTAGTACATTACTGTCAAATTGAATAAAAAAAATACTTTTTGTTTTTGCAAACCCTACCAAATGTTTTTTTTTCTGGAAAACACTCAAATATGCATTTCTTCAGGTATTATTAGGCATTTTGCATGTGTATTTTTGGAGTTATGTTTCAAAAACTGACATTTTGAGTTTGACAAACCTGATTTATGACAAAACCTGATTTTTGTATTTGTGATCCTTTCCAAAATACCTGATTCCGGTAAAACTCACATAAATTCAATATTACAGGGTTTTTAAGACAAATTTCATCTTTGGTTTTGGAGTTATGATTATAAACCTTTCATATTTAGTACTGTTATATTGAATAAAAAAACTAACTTGTGTCTTTGTGAACCTCACAAAAGATGATTTTTCTATTACAACTAACAAATATACATATCTCTAGGCATTATTAGCCATTTTGCATGTGTTGTTTAGAAGTTATGTTTGAATACATTTGTATTGCTTTTTTTGCATTATCTCAGGATTGTAAGACTATTATAGTCATATTGAGTAAAACCTACTTTTTGCATTTGCAAGATTTAAAAAAGCATATGTTTCGAATAAAACTCCCAAAGATGCATTATTTCAGGCATTATTAGCCATTTTTCATGTGTGGTGTAGGAGTTATGTTTAAATAACTGTCATATTGAGTGTTACAGTATACAGTCATATTGAGTAAAACCTCATTTTTGTATTTGCAAACCATAGAAAAACAACTGTATCTAGTAAAACTCACATGTATTCAATATCACAGGCATTTTTAGACATTTTGCACGTTTGGATTAGGAATTATGTTGGAATATATTTTTATTGCTTTTTTCGCATTATCTCAGGATTCTTAGTACATTACTGTCAAATTGAGTAAAAAAATACTTTTTGTTTTTGCAAACCCTACCAAATGTTTTTTTTTCTGGAAAACTCTCAAAGATGCATTTCTTCAGGCATTATTAGACATTTTGCATGTGTATTTTTGGAGTTATGTTTCAAAAACTGACATTTTAAGTTTGACAAACCTGATTTTTGACAAAAGCTGATTTTTGTATTTGTGATCCTTTCCAAAATACCTGATTCCGGTAAAACTCACATAAATTCAATATTACAGGGTTTTTAAGACAAATTTCATGTTTGGTTTTGGAGTTATGATTATAAACCTTTCATATTTAGTACTGTTATATTGAATAAAAAAACTAACTTGTGTCTTTGTGAACCTCACAAAAGATACTTTTTCTATTACAACTAACAAAAATACTTATCTCTAGGCATTATTAGCCATTTTGCATGTGTTGTTTGGAAGTCATGTTTGAATACATTTTTATTGCTTTTTTCGCATTATCTCAAGATTGTAAGACTATTATAGTCATATTGAGTAAAAAACTACTTTTTGCATTTGCAAGATTTAAAAAAGCATATGTTTCGAATAAAACTCCCAAAGATGCATTATTTCAGGCATTATTAGCCATTTTTCATGTGTGGTGTAGGAGGTATGTTTAAATAACTGTCATATTGAGTGTTACAGTATACAGTCATATTGAATAAAACCTTATTTTTGTATTTGCAAACCATAGAAAAACAACTGTATCTAGTAAAACTCACATGTATTCAATATCACAGGCATTTTTAAACATTTTGCACGTTTGGATTAGGAATTATGTTGGAATATATTTTTATTGCTTTTTTCGCATTATCTCAGGATTCTTAGTACATTACTGTCAAATTGAGTAAAAAAAATATACTTTTTGTTTTTGCAAACCCTACCAAATGTTTTTTTTTCTGGAAAACTCTCAAAGATGCATTTCTTCAGGCATTATTAGACATTTTGCATGTGCATTTTTGGAGTTATGTTTCAAAAACTGACATTTTGAGTTTGACAAACCTGATTTTTGACAAAACCTGAATTTTGTATTTGTGATCCTTTCCAAAATACCTGATTCCGGTAAAACTCACATAAATTCAATATTACAGGCTTTTCAAGACAAATTTCATGTTTGGTTTTGGAGTTATGATTATAAACCTTTCATATTTAGTACTGTTATATTGAATAAAAAAACTAACTTGTGTCTTTGTGAACCTCACAAAAGATGATTTTTCTATTACAACTAACAAATATACATATCTCTAGGCATTATTAGCCATTTTGCATGTGTTGTTTAGAAGTTATGTTTGAATACATTTGTATTGCTTTTTTTGCATTATCTCAGGATTGTAAGACTATTATAGTCATATTGAGTAAAACCTACTTTTTGCATTTGCAAGATTTAAAAAAGCATATGTTTCGAATAAAACTCCAAAAGATGCATTATTTCAGGCATTATTAGCCATTTTTCATGTGTGGTGTAGGAGTTATGTTTAAATAACTGTCATATTGAGTGTTACAGTATACAGTCATATTGAGTAAAACCTTATTTTTGTATTTGCAAACCATAGAAAAACAACTATATCTAGTAAAACTCACATGTATTCAATATCACAGGCATTTTTAAACATTTTGCACGTTTGGATTAGGAATTATGTTGGAATATATTTTTATTGCTTTTTTCGCATTATCTCAGGATTCTTAGTACATTACTGTCAAATTGAGTAAAAAAAATACTTTTTGTTTTTGCAAACCCTACCAAATGTTTTTTTTCTGGAAAACTCTCAAAGATGCATTTCTTCAGGCATTATTAGACATTTTGCATGTGTATTTTTGGAGTTATGTTTCAAAAACTGACATTTTGAGTTTGACAAACCTGATTTTTGACAAAAGCTGATTTTTGTATTTGTGATCCTTTCCAAAATACCTGATTCCGGTAAAACTCACATAAATTCAATATTACAGGGTTTTTAACACAAATTTCATGTTTGGTTTTGGAGTTATGATTATAAACCTTTCATATTTAGTACTGTTATATTGAATAAAAAAACTAACTTGTGTCTTTGTGAACCTCACAAAAGATGATTTTTCTATTACAACTAACAAAAATACTTATCTCTAGGCATTATTAGCCATTTTGCATGTGTTGTTTGGAAGTTATGTTTGAATACATTTTTACTGCTTTTTTCGCATTATCTCAGGATTGTAAGACTATTATAGTCATATTGAGTAAAAAACTACTTTTTGCATTTGCAAGATTTAAAAAAGCATATGTTTCGAATAAAACTCCCAAAGATGCATTATTTCAGGCATTATTAGCCATTTTTCATGTGTGGTGTAGGAGGTATGTTTAAATAACTGTCATATTGAGTGTTACAGAATACAGTCATATTGAGTAAAACCTCATTTTTGTATTTGCAAACCATAGAAAAACAACTGTATCTAGTAAAACTCACATGTATTCAATATCACAGGCATTTTTAGACATTTTGCACGTTTGGATTAGGAATTAAGTTGGAATATATTTTTATTGCTTTTTTCGCATTATCTCAGGATTCTTAGTACATTACTGTCAAATTGAGTAAAAAAAATACTTTTTGTTTTTGCAAACCCTACCAAATGTTTTTTTTTCTGGAAAACTCTCAAAGATGCATTTCTTCAGGCATTATTAGACATTTTGCATGTGTATTTTTGGAGTTATGTTTCAAAAACTGACATTTTGAGTTTGACAAACCTGATTTTTGACAAAACCTGATTTTTGTATTTGTGATCCTTTCCAAAATACCTGATTCCGGTAAAACTCACATAAATTCAATATTACAGGGTTTTTAAGACAAATTTCATGTTTGGTTTTGGAGTTATGATTATAAACCTTTCATATTTAGTACTGTTATATTGAATAAAAAAACTAACTTGTGTCTTTGTGAACCTCACAAAAGATGATTTTTCTATTACAACTAACAAAAATACTTATCTCTAGGCATTATTAGCCATTTTGCATGTGTTGTTTGGAAGTTATGTTTGAATAAATGTGTATTGCTTTTTTCGCATTATCTCAGGATTGTAAGACTATTATAGTCATATTGAGTAAAAAACTACTTTTTGCATTTGCAAGATTTAAAAAAGCATATGTTTCAAATAAAACTCCCAAAGATGCATTATTTCAGGCATTATTAGCCATTTTTCATGTGTGGTGTAGGAGGTATGTTTAAATAACTGTCATATTGAGTGTTACAGTATACAGTCATATTGAGTAAAACCTCATTTTTGTATTTGCAAACCATAGAAAAAAACTGTATCTAGTAAAACTCACATGTATTCAATATCACAGGCATTTTTAGACAATTTGCACGTTTGGATTAGGAATTATGTTGGAATATATTTTTATTGCTTTTTTCGCATTATCTCAGGATTCTTAGTACATTACTGTCAAATTGAGTAAAAAAAATACTTTTTGTTTTTGCAAACCCTACCAAATGTTTTTTTTTCTGGAAAACTCTCAAAGATGCATTTCTTCAGGCATTATTAGACATTTTGCATGTGCATTTTTGGAGTTATGTTTCAAAAACTGACATTTTGAGTTTGACAAACCTGATTTTTGACAAAACCTGGTTTTTGTATTTGTGATCCTTTCCAAAATACCTGATTCCGGTAAAACTCACATAAATTCAATATTACAGGCTTTTCAAGACAAATTTCATGTTTGGTTTTGGAGTTATGATTATAAACCTTTCATATGTAGTACTGTTATATTGAATAAAAAAACTAACTTGTGTCTTTGTGAACCTCACAAAAGATGATTTTTCTAGTACAACTAACAAAAATACATATCTCTTGGCATTAGTAGCCATTTTGCATGTGTTGTTTAGAAGTTATGTTTGAATACATTTGTATTGCTTTTTTCGCATTATCTCAGGATTGTAAGACTATTATAGTCATATTGAGTAAAAAACTACTTTTTGCATTTGCAAGATTTAAAAAAGCATATGTTTCGAATAAATCTCCCAAAGATGCATTATTTCAGGCATTATCAGCCATTTTTCATGTGTGGTGTAGGAGTTATGTTTAAATAACTGTCATATTGAGTGTTACAGTATACAGTCATATTGAGTAAAACCTCATTTTTGTATTTGCAAACCATAGAAAAACAACTGTATCTAGTAAAACTCACATGTATTCAATATCACAGGCATTTTTAGACATTTTGCACGTTTGGATTAGGAATTATGTTGGAATATATTTTTATTGCTTTTTTCGCATTATCTCAGGATTCTTAGTACATTACTGTCAAATTGAGTAAAAAAATTATTTTTTGTTTTTGTAAACCCTACCAAATGTTTTTTTTTCTGGAAAACACTCAAATATGCATTTCTTCAGGTATTATTAGGCATTTTGCATGTGTATTTTTGGAGTTATGTTTCAAAAACTGACATTTTGAGTTTGACAAACCTGATTTATGACAAAACCTGATTTTTGTATTTGTGATCCTTTCCAAAATACCTGATTCCGGTAAAACTCACATAAATTCAATATTACAGGGTTTTTAAGACAAATTTCATGTTTGGTTTTGGAGTTATGATTATAAACCTTTCATATTTAGTACTGTTATATTGAATAAAAAAACTAACTTGTGTCTTTGTGAACCTCACAAAAGATGATTTTTCTATTACAAATAACAAATATACATATCTCTAGGCATTATTAGCCATTTTGCATGTGTTGTTTAGAAGTTATGTATGAATACATTTGTATTGCTTTTTTTGCATTATCTCAGGATTGTAAGACTATTATAGTCATATTGAGATAAAACCTACTTTTTGCATTTGCACGATTTAAAAAAGCATATGTTTCGAATAAAACTCCCAAAGATGCATTATTTCAGGCATTATTAGCCATTTTTCATGTGTGGTGTAGGAGTTATGTTTAAATAACTGTCATATTGAGTGTTACAGTATACAGTCATATTGAGTAAAACCTCATTTTTGTATTTGCAAACCATAGAAAAACAACTGTATCTAGTAAAACTCACATGTATTCAATATCACAGGCATTTTTAGACATTTTGCACGTTTGGATTAGGAATTATGTTGAAACATATTTTTATTGCTTTTTTCGCATTATCTCAGGATTCTTAGTACATTACTGTCAAATTGAGTAAAACAATACTTTTTGTTTTTGCAAACCCTACCAAATGTTTTTTTTTCTGGCAAACACTCAAATATGCATTTTTTCAGGCATTATTAGGCATTTTGCATGTGTATTTTTGGAGTTATGTTTCAAAAACTGACATTTTGAGTTTGACAAACGTAATTTATGACAAAAGCTGATTTTTGTATTTGTGATCCTTTCCAAAATACCTGATTCCGGTAATACTCACATAAATTCAATATTACAGGGTTCTTAAGACAAATTTCATGTTTGGTTTTGGAGTTATGATTATAAACCTTTCATATTTAGTACTGTTATATTGAATAAAAAAACTAACTTGTGTCTTTGTGAACCTCACAAAAGATGATTTTTCTATTACAACTAACAAATATACATATCTCTATGAATTATTAGCCATTTTGCATGTGTTGTTTAGAAGTTATGTTTGAATACATTTGTATTGCTTTTTTTGCATTATCTCAGGATTGTAAGACTATTATAGTCATATTGAGTAAAACCTACTTTTTGCATTTGCAAGATTTAAAAAAGCATATGTTTCGAATAAAACTCCCAAAGATGCATTATTTCAGGCATTATTAGCCATTTTTCATGTGTGGTGTAGGAGTTATGTTTAAATAACTGTCATATTGAGTGTTACAGTATACAGTCATATTGAGTAAAACCTCATTTTTGTATTTGCAAACCATAGAAAAACAACTGTATCTAGTAAAACTCACATGTATTCAATATCACAGGCATTTTTAGACATTTTGCACGTTTGGATTAGGAATTATGTTGGAATATATTTTTATTGCTTTTTTCGCATTATCTCAGGATTCTTAGTACATTACTGTCAAATTGAGTAAAAAAAATATTTTTTGTTTTTGCAAACCCTACCAAATGTTTTTTTTTCTGGAAAACACTCAAATATGCATTTCTTCAGGTATTATTAGGCATTTTGCATGTGCATTTTTGGAGTTATGTTTCAAAAACTGACATTTTGAGTTTGACAAACCTGATTTATGACAAAACCTGATTTTTGTATTTGTGATCCTTTCCAAAATACCTGATTCCGGTAAAACTCACATAAATTCAATATTACAGGGTTTTTAAGACAAATTTCATGTTTGGTTTTGGAGTTATGATTATAAACCTTTCATATTTAGTACTGTTATATTGAAAAAAAAAAACTAGCTTGTGTCTTTGTGAACCTCACAAAAGATGATTTTTCTATTACAACTAACAAATATACATATCTCTAGGCATTATTAGCCATTTTGCATGTGTTGTTTAGAAGTTATGTATGAATACATTTGTATTGCTTTTTTTGCATTATCTCAGGATTGTAAGACTATTATAGTCATATTGAGATAAAACCTACTTTTTGCATTTGCAAGATTTAAAAAAGCATATGTTTCGAATAAAACTCCCAAAGATGCATTATTTCAGGCATTATTAGCCATTTTTCATGTGTGGTGTAGGAGTTATGTTTAAATAACTGTCATATTGAGTGTTACAGTATACAGTCATATTGAGTAAAACCTCATTTTTGTATTTGCAAACCATAGAAAAACAACTGTATCTAGTAAAACTCACATGTATTCAATATCACAGGCATTTTTAGACATTTTGCACGTTTGGATTAGGAATTATGTTGAAATATATTCTTATTGCTTTTTTCGCATTATCTCAGGATTCTTAGTACATTACTGTCAAATTGAGTAAAAAAAATACTTTTTGTTTTTGCAAACCCCCTTCCAAATGTTTTTTTTTTCTGGAAAACTCTCAAAGATGCATTTCTTCAGGCATTATTAGACATTTTGCATGTGTATTTTTGGAGTTATGTTTCAAAAACTGACATTTTGAGTTTGACAAACCTGATTTTTGACAAAAGCTGATTTTTGTATTTGTGATCCTTTCCGAAATACCTGATTCCGGTAAAACTCACATAAATTCAGTATTACATGGTTTTTAAGACAAATTTCATGTTTGGTTTTGGAGTTATGATTATAAACCTTTCATATTTAGTACTGTTATATTGAATAAAAAAACTAACTTGTGTCTTTGTGAACCTCACAAAAGATGATTTTTCTATTACAACTAACAAAAATACTTATCTCTAGGCATTATTAGCCATTTTGCATGTGTTGTTTGGAAGTTATGTTTGAATACATTTTTACTGCTTTTTTCGCATTATCTCAGGATTGTAAGACTATTATAGTCATATTGAGTAAAAAACTACTTTTTGCATTTGCAAGATTTAAAAAAGCATATGTTTCGAATAAAACTCCCAAAGATGCATTATTTCAGGCATTATTAGCCATTTTTCATGTGTGGTGTAGGGGGTATGTTTAAATAACTGTCATATTGAGTGTTACAGTATACAGTCATATTGAGTAAAACCTCATTTTTGTATTTGCAAACCATAGAAAAACAACTGTATCTAGTAAAACTCACATGTATTAAATATCACAGGCATTTTTAGACATTTTGCACGTTTGGATTAGGAATTATGTGGGAATATATTTTTATTGCTTTTTTCGCATTATCTCAGGATTCTTAGTACATTACTGTCAAATTGAGTAAAAAAAATACTTTTTGTTTTTGCAAACCCTACCAAATGTTTTTTTTTCTGGAAAACTCTCAAAGATGCATTTCTTCAGGCATTATTAGACATTTTGCATGTGTATTTTTGGAGTTATGTTTCAAAAACTGACATTTTGAGTTTGACAAACCTGATTTTTGACAAAAGCTGATTTTTGTATTTGTGATCCTTTCCAAAATACCTGATTCCGGTAAAACTCACATAAATTCAATATTACAGGGTTTTTAAGACAAATTTCATGTTTGGTTTTGGAGTTATGATTATAAACCTTTCATATTTAGTACTGTTATATTGAATAAAAAAACTAACTTGAGTCTTTGTGAACCTCACAAAAGATGATTTTTCTATTACAACTAACAAAAATACTTATCTCTAGGCATTATTAGCCATTTTGCATGTGTTGTTTGGAAGTTATGTTTGAATACATTTTTATTGCTTTTTTCGCATTATCTCAGGATTGTAAGACTATTATAGTCATACTGAGTAAAAAACTACTTTTTGCATTTGCAAGATTTAAAAAAGCATATGTTTCGAATAAAACTCCCAAAGATGCATTATTTCAGGCATTATTAGCCATTTTTCATGTGTGGCGTAGGAGTTATGTTTAAATAACTGTCATATTGAGTGTTACAGTATACAGTCATATTGAGTAAAACCTCATTTTTGTATTTGCAAACCATAGAAAAAAACTGTATCTAGTAAAACTCACATGTATTCAATATCACAGGCATTTTTAGACAATTTGCACGTTTGGATTAGGAATTATGTTGGAATATATTTTTATTGCTTTTTTCGCATTATCTCAGGATTCTTAGTACATTACTGTCAAATTGAGTAAAAAAAATACTTTTTGTTTTTGCAAACCCTACCAAATGTTTTTTTTCTGGAATACTCTCAAAGATGCATTTCTTCAGGCATTATTAGACATTTTGCATGTGTATTTTTGGAGTTATGTTTCAAAAACTGACATTTTGAGTTTGACAAACCTGATTTTTGACAAAAGCTGATTTTTGTATTTGTGATCCTTTCCAAAATACCTGATTCCGTTAAAACTCACATAAATTCAATATTACAGGCTTTTCAAGACAAATTTCATGTTTGGTTTTGGAGTTATGATTATAAACCTTTCATATTTAGTACTGTTATATTGAATAAAAAAACTAACTTGTGTCTTTGTGAACCTCACAAAAGATGATTTTTCTAGTACAACTAACAAAAATACATATCTCTTGGCATTGGTAGCCATTTTTCATGTGGTGCTTAGAAGTTATGTTTGAATACGTTTTTATTGCTTTTTTCGCATTATCTCAGGATTGTAAGACTATTATAGTCATATTGAGTAAAAAACTACGTTTTGCATTTGCAAGATTTAAAAAAAGCATATGTTTCGAATAAAACTCCCAAAGATGCATTATTTCAGGCATTATTAGCCATTTTTCATGTGTGGTGTAGGAGTTATCTTTAAATAACTGTCATATTGAGTGTTACAGTATACAGTCATATTGAGTAAAACCTAATTTTTGTATTTGCAAACCATAGAAAAACAACTGTATCTAGTAAAACTCACATGTATTCAATATCACAGGCATTTTTAGACATTTTGCACGTTTGGATTAGGAATTATGTTGGAATATATTTTTATTGCTTTTTTCGCATTATCTTAGGATTCTTAGTACATTACTGTCAAATTGAGTAAAAAAAATATTTTTTGTTTTTGCAAACCCTACCAAATGTTTTTTTTTCTGGAAAACACTCAAATCTGCATTTCTTCAGGCATTATTAGGCCTTTTGCATGTGTATTTTTGGAGTTATGTTTCAAAAACTGACATTTTGAGTTTGACAAACCTGATTTATGACAAAAGCTGATTTTTGTATTTGTGATCCTTTCCAAAATACCTGATTCCGGTAAAACTCACATAAATTCAATATTACAGGGTTTTTAAGACAAATTTCATGTTTGGTTTTGGAGTTATGATTATAAACCTTTCATATTTAGTACTGTTATATTGAATAAAAAAACTAACTTGTGTCTTTGTGAACCTCACAAAAGATGATTTTTCTATTACAACTAACAAATATACATATCTCTATGAATTATTAGCCATTTTGCATGTGTTGTTTAGAAGTTATGTTTGAATACATTTGTATTGCTTTTTTTGCATTATCTCAGGATTGTAAGACTATTATAGTCATATTGAGTAAAACCTACTTTTTGCATTTGCAAGATTTAAAAAAACATATGTTTCGAATAAAACTCCCAAAGATGCATTATTTCAGGCATTATTAGCCATTTTTCATGTGTGGTGTAGGAGTTATGTTCAAATAACTGTCATATTGAGTGTTACAGTATACAGTCATATTGAGTAAAACCTCATTTTTGTATTTGCAAACCATAGAAAAACAACTGTAACTAGTAAAACTCACATGTATTCAATATCACAGGCATTTTTAGACATTTTGCACGTTTGGATTAGGAATTATGTTGGAATATATTTTTATTGCTTTTTTCGCATTATCTCAGGATTCTTAGTACATTACTGTCAAATTGAGTAAAAAAAATATTTTTTGTTTTTGCAAACCCTACCAAATGTTTTTTTTTCTGGAAAACTCTCAAAGATGCATTTCTTCAGGCATTATTAGACATTTTGCATGTGTATTTTTGGAGTTATGTTTCAAAAACTGACATTTTGAGTTTGACAAACCTGATTTTTGAGAAAACCTGATTTTTGTATTTGTGATCCTTTCCAAAATACCTGATTCCGGTAAAACTCACATAAATTCAATATTACAGGGTTTTTAAGACAAATTTCATGTTTGGTTTTGGAGTTATGATTATAAACCTTTCATATTTAGTACTGTTGTATTGAATAAAAAAACTAACTTGTGTCTTTGTGAACCTCACAAAAGATGATTTTTCTATTACAACTAACAAAAATACTTATCTCTAGCCATTATTAGCCATTTTGCATGTGTTGTTTGGAAGTTATGTTTGAATACATTTTTATTGCTTTTTTCGCATTATCTCAGGATTGTAAGACTATTATAGTCATATTGAGTAAAAAACTACTTTTTGCATTTGCAAGATTTAAAAAAGCATATGTTTCGAATAAATCTCCCCAAGATGCATTATTTCAGGCATTATTAGCCATTTTTCATGTGTGGTGTAGGAGTTATGTTTAAATAACTGTCATATTGAGTGTTACAGTATACAGTCATATTGAGTAAAACCTCATTTTTGTATTTGCAAACCATAGAAAAACAACTGTATCTAGTAAAACTCACATATATTCAATATCACAGGCATGTTTAGACGTTTTGCACGTTTGGATTAGTAATTATGTTGGAATATATTTTTATTGCTTTTTTCGCATTATCTCAGGATTCTTAGTACATTACTGTCAAATTGAGTAAAAAAATACTTTTTGTTTTTGCAAACCCTACCAAATCTTTTTTTTCTGGAAAACTCTCAAAGATGCATTTCTTCAGGCATTATTAGACATTTTGCATGTGCATTTTTGGAGTTATGTTTCAAAAACTGACATTTTGAGTTTGACAAACCTGATTTTTGACAAAACCTGATTTTTGTATTTGTGATCCTTTCCAAAATACCTGATTCCGGTAAAACTCACATAAATTCAATATTACAGGCTTTTCAAGACAAATTTCATGTTTGGTTTTGGAGTTATGATTATAAACCTTTCATATGTAGTACTGTTATATTGAATAAAAAAACTAACTTGTGTCTTTGTGAACCTCACAAAAGATGATTTTTCTAGTACAACTAACAAAAATACATATCTCTTGGCATTAGTAGCCATTTTGCATGTGTTGTTTAGAAGTTTTGTTTGAATACATTTGTATTGCTTTTTTCGCATTATCTCAGGATTGTAAGACTATTATAGTCATATTGAGTAAAAAACTACTTTTTGCATTTGCAAGATTTAAAAAAGCATATGTTTCGAATAAAACTCCCAAAGATGCATTATTTCAGGCATTATTAGCCATTTTTCATGTGTGGTGTAGGAGTTATGTTTAAATAACTGTCATATTGAGTGTTACAGTATACAGTCATATTGAGTAAAACCCTCATTTTTGTATTTGCAAACCATAGAAAAACAACTGTATCTAGTAAAACTCACATGTATTCAATATCACAGGCATTTTTAGACATTTTGCACGTTTGGATTAGGAATTATGTTGGAATATATTTTTTTGCTTTTTTCGCATTATCTCAGGATTCTTAGTACATTACTGTCAAATTGAGTAAAAAAAATACTTTTTGATTTTGCAAACCCTACCAAATGTTTTTTTTCTGGAAAACTCTCAAAGATGCATTTCTTCAGGCATTATTAGACATTTTGCATGTGTATTTTTGGAGTTATGTTTCAAAAACTGACATTTTGAGTTTGACAAACCTGATTTTTGACAAAAGCTGATTTTTGTATTTGTGATCCTTTCCAAAATACCTGATTCCGGTAAAACTCACATAAATTCAATATTACAGGGTTTTTAAGACAAATTTCATGTTTGGTTTTGGAGTTATCATTATAAACCTTTCATATGTAGTACTGTTATATTGAATAAAACAACTAACTTGTATCTTTGTGAACCTCACAAAAGATGATTTTTCTATTACAACTAACAAAAATACTTATCTCTAGGCATTATTAGCCATTTTGCATTTGTTGTTTGGAAGTTATGTTTGAATACATTTTTATTGCTTTTTTCGCATTATCTCAGGATTGTAAAACTATTATAGTCATATTGAGTAAAAAACTACTTTTTGCATTTGCAAGATTTAAAAAAGCATATGTTTCGAATAAATCTCCCAAAGATGCATTATTTCGGGCATTATTAGCCATTTTTCATGTGTGGTGTAGGAGTTATGTTTAAATAACTGTCATATTGAGTGTTACAGTATACAGTCATATTGAGTAAAACCTCATTTTTGTATTTGCAAACCATAGAAAAACAACTGTATCTAGTAAAACTCACATGTATTCAATATCACAGGCATTTTTAGACATTTTGCACGTTTGGATTAGGAATTATGTTGGAATATATTTTTATTGCTTTTTTCGCATTATCTCAGGATTCTTAGTACATTACTGTCAAATTGAGTAAAAAAAATATTTTTTGTTTTTGCAAACCCTACCAAAAGTTTTTTTTTTCTGGAAAACACTCAAATATGCATTTCTTCAGGCATTATTAGGCATTTTGCATGTGTATTTTTGGAGTTATGTTTCAAAAACTGACATTTTGAGTTTGACAAACCTGATTTATGACAAAACCTGATTTTTGTATTTGTGATCCTTTCCAAAATACCTGATTCCGGTAAAACTCACATAAATTCAATATTACAGGGTTTTTAAGACAAATTTCATGTTTGGTTTTGGAGTTATGATTATAAACCTTTCATATTTAGTACTGTTATATTGAATAAAACAACTAACTTGTGTCTTTGTGAACCTCACAAAAGATGATTTTTCTATTACAACTAACAAATATACATATCTCTAGGCATTATTAGCCATTTTGCATGTGTTGTTTAGAAGTTATGTTTGAATACATTTGTATTGCTTTTTTTGCATTATCTCAGGATTGTAAGACTATTATAGTCATATTGAGTAAAAAACTACTTTTTGCATTTGCAAGATTTAAAAAAGCATATGTTTCGAATAAATCTCCCAAAGATGCATTATTTCAGGCATTATTAGCCATTTTTCATGTGTGGTGTAGGAGTTATGTTTAAATAACTGTCATATTGAGTGTTACAGTATACAGTCATATTGAGTAAATGCTCATTTTTGTATTTGCAAACCATAGAAAAACAACTGTATCTAGTAAAACTCACATGTATTCAATATCACAGGCATTTTTAGACATTTTGCACGTTTGGATTAGGAATTATGTTGGAATATATTTTTATTGCTTTTTTCGCATTATCTCAGGATTCTTAGTACATTACTGTCAAATTGAGTAAAAAAAATATTTTTTAGTTTTGCAAACCCTACCAAATGTTTTTTTTTTCTGGAAAACACTCAAATATGCATTTCTTCAGGTATTATTAGGCATTTTGCATGTGTATTTTTGGAGTTATGTTTCAAAAACTGACATTTTGAGTTTGACAAACCTGATTTATGACAAAACCTGATTTTTGTATTTGTGATCCTTTCCAAAATACCTGATTCCGGTAAAACTCACATAAATTCAATATTACAGGGTTTTTAAGACAAATTTCATGTTTGGTTTTGGAGTTATGATTATAAACCTTTCATATGTAGTACTGTTATATTGAATAAAAAAACTAACTTGTGTCTTTGTGAACCTCACAAAAGATGATTTTTCTATTACAACTAACAAATATACATATCTCTAGGCATTATTAGCCATTTTGCATGTGTTGTTTAGAAGTTATGTTTGAATACATTTGTATTGCTTTTTTTGCATTATCTCAGGATTGTAAGACTATTATAGTCATATTGAGTAAAAAACTACTTTTTGCATTTGCAAGATTTAAAAAAGCATATGTTTCGAATAAAACTCCCAAAGATGCATTATTTCAGGCATTATTAGCCATTTTTCATGTGTGGTGTAGGAGTTATGTTTAAATAACTGTCATATTGAGTGTTACAGTATACAGTCATATTGAGTAAAACCTCATTTTTGTATTTGCAAACCATAGAAAAACAACTGTATCTAGTAAAACTCACATGTATTCAATATCACAGGCATTTTTAGACATTTTGCACGTTTGGATTAGGAATTATGTTGAAATATATTTTTATTGCTTTTTTCGCATTATCTCAGGATTCTTAGTACATTACTGTCAAATTGAGTAAAAAAAATACTTTTTGTTTTTGCAAACCCTACCAAATGTTTTTTTTTTCTGGAAAACTCTCAAAGATGCATTTCTTCAGGCATTATTAGACATTTTGCATGTGTATTTTTGGAGTTATGTTTCAAAAACTGACATTTTGAGTTTGACAAACCTGATTTTTGACAAAAGCTGATTTTTGTATTTGTGATCCTTTCCAAAATACCTGATTCCGGTAAAACTCACATAAATTCAATATTACAGGGTTTTTAAGACAAATTTCATGTTTGGTTTTGGAGTTATGATTATAAACCTTTCATATTTAGTACTGTTATATTGAATAAAAAAACTAACTTGTGTCTTTGTGAACCTCACAAAAGATGATTTTTCTAGTACAACTAACAAAAATACTTATCTCTAGGCATTATTAGCCATTTTGCATGTGTTGTTTGGAAGTTATGTTTGAATACATTTTTATTGCTTTTTTCGCATTATCTCAGGATTGTAAGACTATTATAGTCATACTGAGTAAAAAACTACTTTTTGCATTTGCAAGATTTAAAAAAGCATATGTTTCGAATAAAACTCCCAAAGATGCATTATTTCAGGCATTATTAGCCATTTTTCATGTGTGGTGTAGGAGTTATGTTTAAATAACTGTCATATTGAGTGTTACAGTATACAGTCATATTGAGTAAAACCTCATTTTTGTATTTGCAAACCATAGAAAAACAACTGTATCTAGTAAAACTCACATGTATTCAATATCACAGGCATTTTTAGACATTTTGCACGTTTGGATTAGGAATTATGTTGAAATATATTTTTATTGCTTTTTTCGCATTATCTCAGGATTCTTAGTACATTACTGTCAAATTGAGTAAAAAAAATACTTTTTGTTTTTGCAAACCCTACCAAATGTTTTTTTTTTTCTGGAAAACTCTCAAAGATGCATTTCTTCAGGCATTATTAGACATTTTGCATGTGTATTTTTGGAGTTATGTTTCAAAAACTGACAATTTGAGTTTGACAAACCTGATTTTTGACAAAAGCTGATTTTTGTATTTGTGATCCTTTCCAAAATACCTGATTCCGGTAAAACTCACATAAATTCAATATTACAGGGTTTTTAAGACAAATTTCATGTTTGGTTTTGGAGTTATGATTATAAACCTTTCATATTTAGTACTGTTATATTGAATAAAAAAACTAACTTGTGTCTTTGTGAACCTCACAAAAGATGATTTTTCTATTACAACTAACAAAAATACTTATCTCTAGGCATTATTAGCCATTTTGCATGTGTTGTTTGGAAGTTATGTTTGAATACATTTTTATTGCTTTTTTCGCATTATCTCAGGATTGTAAGACTATTATAGTCATACTGAGTAAAAAACTACTTTTTGCATTTGCAAGATTTAAAAAAGCATATGTTTCGAATAAAACTCCCAAAGATGCATTATTTCAGGCATTATTAGCCATTTTTCATGTGTGGCGTAGGAGTTATGTTTAAATAACTGTCATATTGAGTGTTACAGTATACAGTCATATTGAGTAAAACCTCATTTTTGTATTTGCAAACCATAGAAAAAAACTGTATCTAGTAAAACTCACATGTATTCAATATCACAGGCATTTTTAGACAATTTGCACGTTTGGATTAGGAATTATGTTGGAATATATTTTTATTGCTTTTTTCGCATTATCTCAGGATTCTTAGTACATTACTGTCAAATTGAGTAAAAAAAATACTTTTTGTTTTTGCAAAACCTACCAAATGTTTTTTTTCTGGAATATTCTCGAAGATGCATTTCTTCAGGCATTATTAGACATTTTGCATGTGTATTTTTGGAGTTATGTTTCAAAAACTGACATTTTGAGTTTGACAAACCTGATTTTTGACAAAAGCTGATTTTTGTATTTGTGATCCTTTCCAAAATACCTGATTCCGGTAAAACTCACATAAATTCAATATTACAGGCTTTTCAAGACAAATTTCATGTTTGGTTTTGGAGTTATGATTATAAACCTTTCATATTTAGTACTGTTATATTGAATAAAAAAACTAACTTGTGTCTTTGTGAACCTTACAAAAGATGATTTTTCTAGTACAACTAACAAAAATACATATCTCTTGGCATTAGTAGCCATTTTTCATGTGGTGCTTAGAAGTTATGTTTGAATACGTTTTTATTGCTTTTTTCGCATTATCTCAGGATTGTAAGACTATTATAGTCATATTGAGTAAAAAACTACGTTTTGCATTTGCAAGATTTAAAAAAAGCATATGTTTCGAATAAAACTCCCAAAGATGCATTATTTCAGGCATTATTAGCCATTTTTCATGTGTGGTGTAGGAGTTATCTTTAAATAACTGTCATATTGAGTGTTACAGTATACAGTCATATTGAGTAAAACCTCATTTTTGTATTTGCAAACCATAGAAAAACAACTGTATCTAGTAAAACTCACATGTATTCAATATCACAGGCATTTTTAGACATTTTGCACGTTTGGATTAGGAATTATGTTGGAATTCATTTTTTTGCTTTTTTCGCATTATCTCAGGATTCTTAGTACATTACTGTCAAATTGAGTAAAAAAAATACTTTTTGTTTTTGCAAACCCTACCAAATGTTTTTTTTCTGGAAAACTCTCAAAGATGCATTTCTTCAGGCATTATTAGACATTTTGCATGTGTATTTTTGGAGTTATGTTTCAAAAACTGACATTTTGAGTTTGACAAACCTGATTTTTGACAAAAGCTGATTTTTGTATTTGTGATCCTTTCCAAAATACCTGATTCCGGTAAAACTCACATAAATTCAATATTACAGGGTTTTTAAGACAAATTTCATGTTTGGTTTTGGAGTTATGATTATAAACCTTTCATATTTAGTACTGTTATATTGAATAAAAAAACTAACTTGTGTCTTTGTGAACCTCACAAAAGATGATTTTTCTATTACAACTAACAAAAATACTTATCTCTAGGCATTATTAGCCATTTTGCATGTGTTGTTTGGGAGTTATGTTTGAATACATTTTTATTGCTTTTTTCGCATTATCTCAGGATTGTAAGACTATTATAGTCATATTGAGTAAAAAACTACTTTTTGCATTTGCAAGATTTAAAAAAGCATGTTTCGAATAAATCTCCCAAAGATGCATTATTTCGGGCATTATTAGCCATTTTTCATGTGTGGTGTAGGAGTTATGTTTAAATAACTGTCATATTGAGTGTTACAGTATACAGTCATATTGAGTAAAACCTCATTTTTGTATTTGCAAACCATAGAAAAACAACTGTATCTAGTAAAACTCACATGTATTCAATATCACAGGCATTTTTAGACATTTTGCACGTTTGGATTAGGAATTATGTTGGAATACATTTTTATTGTTTTTTTCGCATTATCTCAGGAGTCTATGTACATTACTGTCAAATTGAGTAAAACAATTACTTTTTGTTTTTGCAAACCCTACCAAATGTTTTTTTTTCTGGAAAACTCTCAAAGATGCATTTCTTCAGGCATTATTAGACATTTTGCATGTGTATTTTTGGAGTTATGTTTCAAAAACTGACATTTTGAGTTTGACAAACCTGATTTTTGACAAAACCTGATTTTTGTATTTGTGATCCTTTCCAAAATACCTGATTCCGGTAAAACTCACATAAATTCAATA
This sequence comes from Nerophis ophidion, assembly GCF_033978795.1. NCBI lineage: Eukaryota > Metazoa > Chordata > Actinopteri > Syngnathiformes > Syngnathidae > Nerophis > Nerophis ophidion. Next base: position 16,751,623 of record NC_084630.1, on the reverse strand, counting down.
TTACAGGGTTTTTAAGACAAATTTCATGTTTGGTTTTGGAGTTATGATTATAAACCTTTCATATTTAGTACTGTTATATTGAATAAAAAAACTAACTTGTGTCTTTGTGAACCTCACAAAAGATGATTTTTCTATTACAACTAACAAAAATACTTATCTCTAGGCATTATTAGCCATTTTGCATGTGTTGTTTGGAAGTTACGTTTGAATACATTTTTATTGCTTTTTTCGCATTATCTCAGGATTGTAAGACTATTATAGTCATATTGAGTAAAAAACTACTTTTTGCATTTGCAAGATTTAAAAAAGCATATGTTTCGAATAAAACTTCCAAAGATGCATTATTTCAGGCATTATTAGCCATTTTTCATGTGTGGTGTAGGAGTTATGTTTAAATAACTGTCATATTGAGTGTTACAGTATACAGTCATATTGAGTAAAACCTCATTTTTGTATTTGCAAACCATAGAAAAACAACTGTATCTAGTAAAACTCACATGTATTCAATATCACAGGCATTTTTAGACATTTTGCACGTTTGGATTAGGAATTATGTTGGAATATATTTTTATTGCTTTTTTCGCATTATCTCAGGAGTCTAGGTACATTACTGTCAAATTGAGTAAAAAAATACTTTTTGTTTTTGCAAACCCTACCAAATGTTTTTTTTCTGGAAAACTCTCAAAGATGCATTTCTTCAGGCATTATTAGACATTTTGCATGTGTATTTTTGGAGTTATGTTTCAAAAACTGACATTTTGAGTTTGACAAACCTGATTTTTGACAAAACCTGATTTTTGTATTTGTGATCCTTTCCAAAATACCTGATTCCGGTAAAACTCACATGAATTCAATATTACAGGCTTTTCAAGACAAATTTCATGTTTGGTTTTGGAGTTATGATTATAAACCTTTCATATTTAGTACTGTTATATTGAATATAAAAACTATCTTGTGTCTTTGTGAACCTCACAAAAGATGATTTTTCTATTACAACTAGCAAAAATACTTATCTCTAGGCATTATTAGCCATTTTGCATGTGTTGTTTGGAAGTTATGTTTGAATACATTTTTATTGCTTTTTTCGCATTATCTCAGGATTTTAAGACTATTATAGTCATATTGAGTAAAAAACTACTTTTTGCATTTGCAAGATTTAAAAAAGCATATGTTTCGAATAAAACTCCCAAAGATGCATTATTTCAGGCATTATTAGCCATTTTTCATGTGTGGTGTAGGAGTTATGTTTAAATAACTGTCATATTGAGTGTTACAGTATACAGTCATATTGAGTAAAACCTCATTTTTGTATTTGCAAACCATAGAAAAACAACTGTATCTAGTAAAACTCACATGTATTCAATATCACAGGCATTTTTAGACATTTTGCACGTTTGGATTAGGAGTTATGTTGGAATATATTTGTATTGCTTTTTTCGCATTATCTCAGGATTCTTAGTACATTACTGTCAAATTGAGTAAAAAAAATACTTTTTGTGTTTGCAAACCCTACCAAATGTTTTTTTTTTCTGGAAAACTCTCAAAGATGCATTTCTTCAGGCATTATTTGACATTTTGCATGTGTATTTTTGGAGTTATGTTTCAAAAACTGACATTTTGAGTTTGACAAACCTGATTTTTGACAAAAGCTGATTTTTGTATTTGTGATCATTTCCAAAATACCTGATTCCGGTAAAACTCACATAAATTCAATATTACAGGGTTTTTAAGACAAATTTCATGTTTGGTTTTGGAGTTATGATTATAAACCTTTCATATTTAGTACTGTTATATTGAATAAAAAAACTAACTTGTGTCTTTGTGAACCTCACAAAAGATGATTTTTCTATTACAACTAACAAAAATACTTATCTCTAGGCATTATTAGCCATTTTGCATGTGTTGTTTGGAAGTTATGTTTGAATACATTTTTATTGCTTTTTTCGCATTATCTCAGGATTGTAAGACTATTATAGTCATATTGAGTAAAAAACTACTTTTTGCATTTGCAAGATTTAAAAAAGCATATGTTTCGAATAAAACTCCCAAAGATGCATTATTTCAGGCATTATTAGCCATTTTTCATGTGTGGTGTAGGAGTTATGTTTAAATAACTGTCATATTGAGTGTTACAGTATACAGTCATATTGAGTAAAACCTCATTTTTGTATTTGCAAACCATAGAAAAACAACTGTATCTAGTAAAACTCACATGTATTCAATATCACAGGCATTTTTAGACATTTTGCACGTTTGGATTAGGAATTATGTTGGAATACATTTGTATTGCTTTTTTCGCATTATCTCAGGAGTCTAGGTACATTACTGTCAAATTGAGTAAAAAAAATACTTTTTGTTTTTGCAAACCCTACCAAATGTTTTTTTTTTTCTGGAAAACTCTCAAAGATGCATTTCTTCAAGCATTATTAGACATTTTGCATGTGTATTTTTGGAGTTATGTTTCAAAAACTGACATTTTGAGTTTGACAAACCTGATTTTTGGCAAAACCTGATTTTTGTATTTGTGATCCTTTCCAAAATACCTGATTCCGGTAAAACTCACATAAATTCAATATTACAGGCTTTTCAAGACAAATTTCATGTTTGGTTTTGGAGTTATGATTATAAACCTTTCATATTTAGTACTGTTATATTGAATAAAAAAACTAACTTGTGTCTTTGTGAACCTCACAAAAGATGATTTTTCTAGTACAACTAACAAATATACATATCTCTAGGCATTAGTAGCCATTTTCCATGTGTAGTTTAGAAGTTATGTTTGAATACGTTTTTATTGCTTTTTTCGCATTATCTCAGGATTGTAAGACTATTATAGTCATATTGAGTAAAAAACTACTTTTTGCATTTGCAAGATTTAAAAAAGCATATGTTTCGAATAAAACTCCCAAAGATGCATTATTTCAGGCATTATTAGCCATTTTTCATGTGTGGTGTAGGAGTTATCTTTAAATAACTGTCATATTGAGTGTTACAGCATACAGTCATATTGAGTAAAACCTCATTTTTGTATTTGCAAACCATAGAAAAACAACTGTATCTAGTAAAACTCACATGTTTTCAATATCACAGGCATTTTTAGACATTTTGCACGTTTGGATTAGGAATTATGTTGGAATATATTTTTATTGCTTTTTTCGCATTATCTCAGGATTCTTAGTACATTACTGTCAAATTGAGTAAAAAAAATACTTTTTGTTTTTGCAAACCCTACCAAATGTTTTTTTTCTGGAAAACTCTCAATGATGCATTTCTTCAGGCATTATTAGACATTTTGCATGTGTATTTTTGGAGTTATGTTTCAAAAACTGACATTTTGAGTTTGACAAACCTGATTTTTGACAAAACCTGATTTTTGTATTTGTGATCCTTTCCAAAATACCTGATTCCGGTAAAACTCACATAAATTCAATATTACAGGCTTTTCAAGACAAATTTCATGTTTTGTTTTGGAGTTATGATTATAAACCTTTCATATTTAGTACTGTTATATTGAATAAAAAAACTAACTTGTGTCTTTGTGAACCTCACAAAAGATGATTTTTCTAGTACAACTAACAAAAATACATATCTCTTGGCATTAGTAGCCATTTTTCATGTGGTGTTTAGAAGTTATGTTTGAATACGTTTTTATTGCTTTTTTCGCATTATCTCAGGATTGTAAGACTATTATAGTCATATTGAGTAAAAAACTACTTTTTGCATTTGCAAGATTTAAAAAAGCATATGTTTCGAATAAAACTCCCAAAGATGCATTATTTCAGGCATTATTAGCCATTTTTCATGTGTGGTGTAGGAGTTATGTTTAAATAACTGTCATATTGAGTGTTACAGTATACAGTCATATTGAGTAAAACCTCATTTTTGTATTTGCAAACCATAGAAAAACAACTGTATCTAGTAAAACTCACATGTATTCAATATCACAGGCATTTTTAGACATTTTGAACGTTTGGATTAGGAATGATCTTGGTGTACATTTGTATTGCTTTTTTCGCATTATCTCAGGATTCTAAGTACATTACTGTCAAATTGAGTAAAAAATTAAAATTTGTTTTTGCAAACCTTACCAAATGTTTTTTTTTCAGGAAAGCTCTCAAAGATGCATTTCTACAGGCATTATTAGACATTTTGCATGTGTATTTATGGAGTTATGTTTAAAAAACTGTCATTTTGAGTATGACCAATATGAGGCCAGTAAAACCTAATCTTTGTATGTGTGATTCTTTCCAAAATACCTGATTGTGGTAAAACTCACATAAATTCAATATTAAAGGCTTTTCAAGACAAATTAATGTTCGGTTCTGGAGTTATGATTATAAACCTTTCATATTTAGTATCACAGTTACACTGTTATATTGAATAAAAAAACTAACTTTTGTCTTTGTGAACCTTACAAAAGATCATTTTTCTAGTACAACTAACAAAAATACATATCTCTAGATATTATTAGCCATTTTGCATGTGTTGTTTAGAAGTTATGTTTGAATACATGTTTATTGCTTTTTTCGCATTATCTCAGGATTCTAAAAACATTATTGTCATATTGAGTAAAAAACTACTTTTTGCATTTGCAACATTAAAAAAGCATATGTTTCGAGTAAAACTCCCAAAGATGCATTATTTCAGGCATTATTAGCCATTTTTCATGTTTGGTGTAGGAGTTATGTTTAAATAGCTGTCATATTGAGTGTTACAGTATACAGTCATATTGCTGAAAACCTCATTTTTGTATTTGCAAACCATAGAAAAACAATTGTATCTAGTGAAACTCACATGTATTCCATATCACAGGCATTTTTAGACATTTTGCACATTTGGATTAGGAAATATTTTGGAATACATTTGAATAGCTTTTTTCGCATTATCTCAGGATTCTAAGAACATTATTGTCATATTGAGTAAAAAACTACTTTTTGCATTGGCAAGATTTAAAAAAGCAATCGTCTCGAGTAAAACTCCCAAAGATGCATTATTTCAGGCATTATTAGCCATTTTTCATGTGTGGTATAGGAGTTATGTTTAAATAACTGTCAGATTGAGTGTTACAGTATACAGTCATATTGAGTGTCATGCCGGTTAGTGTTTGGGGCACTTTGGTCCTCCGACCCGCAGGTGGAGCTGGTCTGTGAAGACGTGCAACATCTCAGAGGGCTGCTGATTGGGCGGCCTATAAAAGGCCTCCCATCAGCATGCTCTCTCTCTCATGCTCTCGCTCTCTCTCTGGCTCTCGTCCCACAGGCACATTCGTTTGGTGACCGTATGGTCACGGCAACGACGGCCGGGATTAGCACCACACTTGCACCCTTTTGGACAACACTCATTTACTGATACATTCCTTGGTTAATTCACATTACTGATCACTGATACATGTTGTAAAATAAAAGATCTGTTGGCTAAAATGTACAAATCGGTGTGGTCTCCCTTAATGTTACAGCCACTAACAAGCCAGTGGTTGTGACATATGGGGGCTCATCCGATCTTTGGTAGTAACTTTAGGCTATGGTAATTCCTTCTACTGGCTATGGCAGCGTAGGAAGGTGCGTAGAGCTCTTTGTATTGAGTATTCCTTCTACTGGCTTTTGGAGCGTAGGAAGGTGAGTAGAGCTGAGTTACTAATTGTGAACTGCTGATAGTCAGTTGGGGCCTGTTATCAGTTAGTTAATTGGGGGATCTACTGATTTGTACTTTTGAGGCTTTGTTTGACCATGCAAGTTAGGTAGACACTGAATTGTTTGTTCCAGCCATCTTGGTTTAGTTTCATTGCAGTTTGTAGCATTGCATTCAGCCTCTTAGGAGCTGTCGCCTTTATCCCCATCTAGTACGGGTTCTAGGTTCCTGCTGTCACAGAGCCTGGGCGAGGGCACCGCCTTGGAGAAACGGCTGAATCGGCTTTGTCGGGATGGTACGTCTCCACAGGTATTGGTGAGTAAATGATCCTCGTCCTCGGGCTCTGTGTGAAAATAGATTAGTCTAGTGGGGGGAAAATGTTTAGGGGGATGCTCCGAGGTTAGTTCGCTCTGTTAACATAACTGTAATGTTTTAGAGACCTGGTTGGATTGGTTGGAGAGAGAGAGCCTAGCGTAATTAGAGCTAGTTTTTGGTTGGGTTGTTTTTTCAGTAGTTTCATTGTTGGTTTGGTACAGTAGCCAGATTGGTACTGACGGCCTGGGTTGAGCAGGATGGAGGCTTTTGTGGAAGCACCATCTGAGAAATTGTTGTTTGCCCTTAATAAGGAACAGTTGTTGCAATTGGCAGAAAAGTATGGCATGGAATTGTCATCAGCCATTAGAACTGGTAAGAAGGGACCCTTGAGTGACTACATTCACAAGTTTTTGTGTGAGCAGAGCATTTTGCCTTCAGGAAAAGGTGGTGACGCTCATGTGAAGGGTATGTCAGAGCCTATGCAGTCAGAGAGGGTAGGCATACTGACTTTTGAGCAACAAAGAGAGATGAAGGCACTTGAATTTGAGTGGGCGCAACAGGCTAAGGAGAAAGAACGTCTTTTTGAACTGGAAAAAATCAAATTAGAACGAGAATTGCAACAGCAAGCAGATATGGAGAGACTCAAATTTGAAAAAGAAATGGATTTGAAAAAAGGTGAAATGGACCTTACAGTACAGCTTGAGAAAATTAAAATTGAACAGGATCGTTTGAAACTAATGTCAGAAGGTAAGATTAGTGGAAATCTGTCCGGGTCAAGTATGGATAGCATGGTAAAGTATGTTCCAAAGTTTGACGAACGTGACCCAGACGTGTTTTTCTCACTGTTTGAACAGATGGCCTCTGACAAAAAGTGGAGTGAAGAGGATAGAATGGTGCTTTTGCAAACTGTACTAGTAGGACGCGCACGGGAGGCATACTTGGCATTAACACCTGTTGATAGGCACAAGTATGCTGAGGTGAAAAAAGCGGTCTTGAAATGTTATGAACTGAATCCAGAAGCTTACAGACAACGTTTCAGAAACTGGCGTAAACGTGATAATCAGACCCATGCTGAAGTGGCAAGAGAGTTGAGTACTTATTTTAACCGGTGGCTCACTTCAGAGTCTGTCTCAACTTACGAAAATGTGCGTGATTTGTTGATTTTGGAGCAGTTTAAGAACATTGTACCAGATCGAATTGCAACCTACATTAATGAGCAAAAGGCAAAGTCAGTGGAGGAGGCAGCCTCGCTTGCTGATACCTTTGTGTTGACTCATAAACGTCCTCCACGGTATAATAGCCACCAACGTTATGATCCTGCTCGTTCTCCTCCACAACGTTCTCCTCCTCGTTATGGTCGTAGTTCAAATCGATCCAATTATGGCAATTCCAGTAATGTTCCTAAATTTGATAATGGAAGTAGCAAATCTCGCCCAAGCCCGACGGATAAATGTCATTACTGTTTGCAGGAGGGACATTGGAAAAAGGACTGCCCGCTGTTGAAAGGCCGTAAATCTAATGCCAAGGCAGCTGGGTGTGTTTCTGTTGTGCATCCAGTTGATTTTGGCGTCTCTGATCTAACACCGTTACCTCGTTTGGAAGTTCATTGTGAGCAAGTGATTGAAGATGGTGCATCTGTGTCAGACGAGCAGACGAAATCAGTAGAGTCAGCTGCGTCTGATTTCGCTCCATTCATTAGTGATGGCTGGGTGTCATTGGTTGGAGAGACACAAAAAGTTCCAGTTAAAATCTTAAGAGACACTGGGGCATCTGAGAGTTTCATTTCTGGAGCAGTTTTGCCATTTTCCACAGCATCTGACACTGGGAAATGTATTTTGATTAGAGGAATAGGCATGCAGTCATTTTCTGTACCGTTGCACAAAATTCACTTGTGTTCAGGATTTGTGAATGGGGAGGTGACTATTGCTGTGAGACCGTCTCTGCCTATGCAGGATATCCATGTAATTCTGGGGAACAATTTGGGTGGGTGTTTAGTTTCTTCACCTCCAGTTGTTACACCTGTACCGCTATCTGTAGAGGAGCCAGACGCGTGTTGTCAAGAATTCCCAGAAGTGTTTACTGCTTGTGCTGTGACTAGGGCAATGTCTCGCACGCAGGCGCAATCGTCGGATGTGTCCAAATCTGTGCCTATTTTTGTTCCTGAGCTGCCCGAACCTCTGTCATGTCAAGATTTAATTGAGGCACAAAAGAATGATCAGAGCTTTGAGAAATATTTTGCCTTAGTTTCTACTGATCCAACGATGGGTTACTTCATTCAGAATGGCGTTTTGCTGCATACGTGGTTGCCAGGTGTTGATCCTGAAGTGGCAGGTCAGGTGATTCAAGTGATGGTACCTGACAAATACCGTGATTTGATTTTGAGAACAGCCCATGGAGCAGAGTCTGGGCATTTTGGAGTTAAGAAAACCTACCGACGTCTTTTGGAACATTTTTACTGGTCACGGATGAAACGCCATGTATCTAGATTTGTCAAAGCATGTCATGTTTGCCAGGTTGCGAACCAGAGTACTCCCATTAAACCTGCACCACTTAAACCTATTCCGTCTGTTGGCACACCATTTGAGCATCTCATTATTGATTGTGTAGGTCCACTACCCCCTTCGAAATCTGGTTGTGTGTACCTCTTTACCATCATGTGCCAGGCCACTCGGTATCCAGCAGCGTATGCCTTGAGAACAATTACCACAAGGTCAATATTGAAATGTTTGTCTAAATTCATTTCTGTCTTTGGCATTCCAAAGGTAATTCAGAGCGACAGAGGGTCTAACTTTACCTCCAGAACATTTGCTGCAGCGTTGAAGTCGATGCAGGTGAAGCACAATTTGAGCAGCGCGTATCACGCACAGAGTCAGGGGGCATTGGAGCGCTGGCATGCCACGTTGAAGTCTCTCTTGCGCGCTTACTGTGTTGAGATGCGGAGAGATTGGGAGGAGGCGTTGCCATGGCTCTTGTTGTAAGCGCGTGGTGTAGTTCAAGAAAGCACTGGTTTTAGTCCAAATGACCTAGTCTTTGGCCACAAAGTCCGGACCTCACTGTCTGTTTTAAATGCCAATCTGGATCTGCAGAACACTCCCGTCAGTTTCACTGAGTATGTAGATGGTTTTCGTCGTAGGCTGTTGCTTGCATGGAAAGAGGCAACCGAGCATTTGACTAAAGCTCAGGTGAAAATGAAGCTGCGTTATGACCGTAAAGCGAAGATCAGAGTTTTCAATCCAGGTGATCAAGTTTTAGCTTTGCTGCCCATTCCGGGGTCACCATTTACAGCAAAATACTCTGGTCCATTTACGGTTATGAGCCAAGTGTCAGATCTCAATTATTTACTGTCAACTCCTGATCGTAAACGATCACAGCAACTGTGTCATGTGAATTTACTCAAGCCTTACCACTCTGCAGGTTCCGACAAGGCGGGTGGGATTGCTGCGAGTCCAGTGGGTCTAGCCGTTGGGGTTGGGGAACCGCTCAACTGGCCGGAGGTGGCAGCTTGGGATGAAGTGCGCGCACCTGATGATTCAGTGTTACACGGGCGCTTGGATAATACTCAGCAGTTAAAGGAGCTAGATAGTCTCCTCGGTCATTTAGGTGAGGTACAGCGTAAACAGTTGTCGGATTTGATTTTTGAGTTTTTGCCTTTGTTTTCCGACACTCCAACCTGTACCACACTAATTGAACATGACATTGACACACAGGGTGCCCGCCCAATACGACAAAGATTTTATCGAGTGGCTCCCGATAAACAGAAGAGTATGGAGGACAGTGTGCAGTATCTGCTTGATCATGGTCTCGCCAAGCCATCTTACTCCAGTTGGGCATCGCCATGTCTACTGGTGAAAAAGTCAGATAACACCTATAGATTCTGTACGGATTATAGGAAAGTAAATGGTGTGACTAGACCAGATTCTTTTCCATTGCCACGTATCGAGGACTGTGTGGATCAGGTTGGGAGTGCTCGTTATGTCAGCAAATTTGATTTATTGAAAGGTTACTATCAAGTGCCTTTGACGCAGAGAGCGCAGGAGATATCTGCATTCATTACCTCTTCCGGTTTGTACTCGTATACTCGAATGAGCTTCGGTTTGCGGAATGCTCCTGCAGCCTTCCAACGGCTCATGAATAGGGTCGTTGGGGGGCTGCAGGGGTGCGCGGTTTATTTGGACGACGCCGGTTGTCATTCAGACAGTTGGGACGAACATTTGGCTCTGGACCAGGAGGTCTAATCATCTCCACTCACTCCTAACCTGCGGTTTTTCTCTGTTTCCCTTAAAGGTCGCTGTCCGGGTACCAGGATTTGCTGGGTGCAGGGAAGGTCGGAGGGGAAGGAGGGTGTTTGGGATGGTTTGGGTTCTGGTTGGTCTGGGGTGGAGGGGAGGTGCGTCAGTGGGACTAGAATATAGCTACTGGGGCTACTGTAGGTTTTTGTTTTCTATTTTTTGATGGTGCTTCAGAGACCCAGTTAACACGGGTCTCTGTTTTTAAGGGGGGGGATGTCATGCCCGGCTCTGCCGGTTAGTGTTTGGGGCACTTTGGTCCTCCGACCCGCAGGTGGAGCTGGTCTGTGAAGACGTGCAACATCTCAGAGGGCTGCTGATTGGGCGGCCTATAAAAGGCCTCCCATCAGCATGCTCTCTCTCTCATGCTCTCTCTCTCTCTCTGGCTCTCGTCCCACAGGCACATTCGTTTGGTGACCGTATGGTCACGGCAACGACGGCCGGGATTAGCACCACACTTGCACCCTTTTGGACAACACTCATTTACTGATACATTCCTTGGTTAATTCACATTACTGATCACTGATACATGTTGTAAAATAAAAGATCTGTTGGCTAAAATGTACAAATCGGTGTGGTCTCCCTTAATGTTACAGCCACAAACAAGCCAGTGGTTGTGACATGAGTAAAACCTAATTTTTGTATTTGCAAACCATAGACAAGCAACTGTCTCTAGTGAAACTCACATGGATTCAATATCACAGGCATTTTTAGACAATTTGCACGTTTGGATTAGGAATTATGTTGGAATACATTTGTATTGCTCTTTTTGCATTATCTCAGGATTTTAAGTAGATTACTGTCAAATTGGGTAAAACATTTCTTTTTGTTTTTGCAAACCTTACAAAAAAAAATGTTTTCCAGTAAAACTTACAAAGATACATTTCTTCAGGCATTTTTTTGTAATTTTGCATGTGTATTTTTGGAGATAAGGTTCAAAAACTGTCTTATTGAGTGTGACCAATGTGAGGCCAGTAAAACCAATTATTTGTATTTGTGAACCTTTCCAAAATACCTAATTCAGGTAAAACTCACATAAAATCAATATTACAGGCTTTTTTAGACAGATTTCAGGTTTGGTTTTGGAGTTATGTTAATGAACCTTTCATATTTAGTATGACATTGAATAAAAAAAACAAAGTGCCTTCCGCCCGATTGTAGCTGAGATAGGCGCCAGCGCCCCCCGCGACCCCGAAAGGGAATAAGCGTTAGAAATTGATGGATGGATGGATGGATCTTTGCAAACAGTGTAAAAATAAATTCTGTAAAAAAAAACGGTAATTTACTGGCAGCTACGGCTGCAAAACAAAAACCATAAAATTAAATTAAAACATTTTAAACCAAATAATGATCAAAAACATATTTACAGAAATTTTTATGAAACGTTCTGGAGGGAAATATCGTAATTTTACAGATTTTTACTAAATTATTAAGATCAACCACCTTTAATAAAGTGACGATGCAAACAGTTCTGCAGAAAAATACCTTTATTCTTCAGAGTTTTTCCAAAATATTACGATCAACCACCTTTAGTGAAGTGTTAATGCTGGCGGTTCCACAGAAAAATACCATTGTTAAACAGATTTTTTCTGAATTGTTAGGTTCAGGGGTGTCTCATTCACTTTACCGGGGGGCCACTGGATGCAGGAAATTGATGCAAAGTGGGTTAACCTTGCATGAATGGCTATCCCACCCTAGCGACATACTTACCATTCCTACCATTTCAACGTGAGAATTTCACTGACCCTCATGTACGATTGACTCAAAGTTTAGCCAGGCAAATATGACACGTAGTACCGTGGTGGGTTTTTTTGTACGCTCATTCACCAAATCATCAGCGTGCCAATTGAGGCATGTGATGTGCACGGTATTGTCGTGCATATGATAGTGACTGCAAGATATACTTGGTCAACAGCCACACAGGTCACACTGACGGTGGCTGTACAAACAACTTTAACACTGTTACAAATATGCACCACACTGTGAACCCACATCGAACAAGAATGACAAACACATTTCAGGAAAACATCCTCACTGTAATAAAACATAAACATAACATAACAAATACCCACAAGCCCATGCAGTGCTGACTCTTCCGGGCTACATCCCCGCTACCACCCAACCCCGCGCCCCAAAACATCACCGCCACCCTCCGTGCGTTGGTTGAGGTGGGTGGGGTTAGGTGGTGGGGGTGTATATTGTAACACATGGCATTCTGGGTATTGTTTCTGTTGTTTTAATGTTGTGTTACGGTGAAGATGTTCTCCTGTAATGTGTTAGTCATTTTTGTTTGATGTGGCTCCACAGTGTGGCGCATATTTGTAACATTGTTAAGGTTGTTTGTACGGCCACCGTCAGTGTGATCTGTATGGCTGTTGACTGTTGATTAAGTATGTCTTGCAGTCACTGATGTATGTCATATTACAGAGAAAAAATTTAATTGTTAGTTTGATCATAAACTTTTTATAAGAGGCTACATATATTTTTCGACCTGAATGTGAAAATACACATAAATATTAAAAACATTTGATTTACCTTATAATTACACATAAAACTGTTAGATTGTTAGTATGGACAAATACTTTTATATAACAAGCTACATATTTAATTAAAGTTAATTACTGTAAATTTACATGAAATTGAAAGTAATTTGAGAAAACAGAAAATATGTATAATTAATTTGGTATTTTTCTGTAAAAAAAATAGGAATATATATAGTTTGTCATTACTGGCATGTTACTTAAAATAACAGGGGGTTTGTTTATTTACAGATAATGTCTTCAATTCTACAGTTTTAAAACCTATTTAAAATTTTGAAAAATTACAGTAGAAATTTAGAGTAAACTAACCATAAAAATAGGATTTTGTTTTTACAGTGAACCCTACAAAATATATTTTTTCTACTACAACTAACAAAGATACACATCTCTAGGCATTATTAGCCGTTTTGCATGTGTTGTTTAAAAGTTATGTTTGAAAACATTTGTATTGCTTTTTTCGCATTATCTCAGGATTCTAAGAACATTACTGTCATTTTGAGTAAAACAACTACTTTTTGCATTGCAAAGATTTAAAAAAGCAATCGTTTCGAGTAAAACTCCCAAAGATGCATTATTTCAGGCATTATTAGCCATTTTTCATGTGTGGTGTAGGAGTTATGTTTAAATAACTGTCATATTGAGTGTTACAGTATAGTCATATTGAGTAAAACCTAATTTTTTTATTTGCAAACCATAGAAAAGCAACTATATCTAGTAAAACTCACATGTATTCAATACCACAGGCATTTTTAGACAATTTGCACGTTTTGATTAGGAATTATGTTGGAATACATTTTTATTGCTCTTTTTGTATTATCCTAGGATTTTAAGTACATTACTGTCAAATTGGGTAAAAAATGTATTTTTGTTTTTGCAAACCTCGAGTGAAACTCCCATAGATACATTTCTTCAGGCATTTTTTTTGTAATTTTGTATGTGTATTTTTGGAGATATGGTTCAAAAACTGAATTATTTATTGTGACCAATGTGAGGCCAGTGAAACCAAATTTTTGGATTTGTGAACATTTCCAAAATACCTAATTCTGGTAAAACTCACATAAAGTCAATATTACAGGCTTTTTTAGACAGATTTCATGTTTGGTTTTGGAGTTATGATTATAAAACTTTCATATTTAGTATGACAGTTATACTGTTATATTGAATAAAAAAAACTAACTTGTGTCTTTGTGAACCTTACAAAAGATCAGTTTTCTAGTACAACTAACGAAAATACATATCTCTAGATATTATTAGCCATTTTGCATGTGTTGTTTAGAAGTTATGTTTGAATACAATTGTATTGCTTTTTTCGCATCATCTCAGGATTCAAAGAACATTATAGTCATATTGAGTAAAAAATTACATTTTGCATTTGCAACATTTAAAAAAGCATATTGTGGAAGTCTTCCTCTTCCCCTCCGGATTCCTAGCGGATCACTGGGACCACAACACTTTATACCCGCGTCTTTACCAGAACAGTTTTTATTTTACATTCACATTCGTTTCCAAAGTCCCTCTTTTTCTGCTCTCGGCAATCGGGTTTATTTTTCTACAGTGTTCACTCTCTCTGCTTTTCAGCCTCTCAGTCTCCTCTGTCCTCACGAAGAAGGGCCCCCCTCATGGCCTGCTAATAAAGGGAACAGGTGATTAGATAACTCGTTCCAGCTGCGATTATCCACTCACCTGTTGGCTGCTTCATGGCCGGTCCTGCACACACCCCGCCCGCAGGGGACGCGCGACCACGCCCCTCCACAGGCCTCCACCGCCAGACTCAGGCCGGACACCCGTCCGGCCGCGCCAACTCCCCCCCACCCCCCCACAGCGGGGCGAGAGAGGAAGTCGGCCACGGCCATCCGCGCGCCCGGCCTGTGGACCACCCGGAAGTTGTAGGGCTGCAGTGTGATGTACCACCGGGTGATCCGCGCATTGGCGTCCTTCATTCGGTGGAGCCACTGCAGAGGTTTGTGGTCCGAACAAAGACTGAAGGCCCGCCCCAGCAGGTAATAGCGGAGGGTCCCGATCGACCACCGGATGGCGAGACACTCCCTCTCTACGGTGCTGTACCTCGCCTCCCGGTCTGACAACTTCCGGCTGATGTACAGCACGGGGCGGTCGACGCCCCCCACCTGCTGGGTCAGCACAGCCCCCAGCCCCCGGCTCGACGCGCCCGCCTGCAGACAGAAGGGAATATTAAAGTGTGGCATGTGCAGTACCGGTTCCTCGCAGAGTGCTGTTTTTACCTCCTCGAAACCCCGCTGGCACTGCTCCGTCCACTGGACCAGCTCCGGGGCACCCTTTCGGGTGAGGTCAGTCAGTGGGCTGGTCAGGTCCGCGAACCGGGGAATGAACCGGCCGTAGTAGCCCGCCAGTCCCAAAAACTGCCTCACCTCTTTTTTCGTCTTGGGGGGTGGACAGGCCGCGATCGCCGCCGTCTTGTAGACTTGTGGCTGCAGCCTTCCCCCCCAAGTGGTACCCCAGGTACTGTACTTCCCTCCGCCCAATTGCGCACTTGGCCGGGTTGGCGGTGAGCCCCGCCCGCCTCAGGGACTCGAGCACTGCCCCCACCTGCCGCATGTGCTGTTCCCAGCTGCCACTGTGAATGATGACATCATCCAAGTATGCAGCCGCGTACGCCGCATGGGGTCGCAGCACCCGGTCCATGAGGCGCTGGAACGTGGCAGGCGCACCGAACAAGCCAAACGGAAGTGTCACAAATTGGTACAACCCGTCCGGAGTGGAAAAGGCCGTTTTTCCTCGGGACTCTGGCGACAAGGGAATCTGCCAGTAGCCCTTGGTCAAATCCAGTGTCGAAAAAAACCGAGCAGCGCCTAGCCGATCCAGGAGCTCGTCGACCCGGGGCATTGGGTACGCGTCAAAACGTGATACCGCATTTACCTTGCGGTAATCCACACAGAACCGTATAGTCCCATCCTTCTTCCCTACTAAGACGATGGGGCTACACCAGGCACTGTGGGATTCTTCTATTACCCCCATCTCAAGCATGTTTTTTAATTCTTCCCGAACTACTTTGCCTTTGTGTTCGGGCAGCCGATATGGCCGAGATCGCACCGTAATCCCCGGGCTGGTCTCAATGTGATGTTGTATGAGATTCGTTCGTCCGGGCCGCGTGGAGAACACGTCAGAGAAGCTCCGCTGCAACTTGGCAACATCTTTCTGTGCCCCCGTGAGCTGTTTGTCACAGAGAAGATGAGGGGGCGGGCCAGAGTGCGGGATCTCAGGGCCCAGCTCCTCCTCCTCCTCTCTCACTACCGTCACCATGGAGACAGGCTCGGCCTCCCTCCATGCCTTCAGCAAGTTCAGATGATAAATCTGCGTGTCTCCGCGTCGGTCGGAGCGCCGAACTTCATAATCAACATCACCTACTTGCCGTGTGACCTCAAAGGGTACTTGCCACTTTGCAAGTAATTTGGAGCTTGAGGTTGGGAGCAATACAAGCACCTTTTCTCCCGGTGCAAATTTGCGCAGTTGGGCCCCTTTGTTGTACGTGCGCTGTTGACGCTCTTGGGCACGGAGCAAATTTATACGTGATAAGTGCGCCACCTGGTGGAGTTTTGCCCGCATGTCCATGACGTATTTAATTTCGTTTTTGCTTGAGCTTGGACTTTCCTCCCAGCTTTCCTCAATGACGTCCAGCACTCCGCGAGGCCTCCGGCCATATAGTAGCTCGAAAGGTGTAAAACCTAGGGAGGTCTGGAGTGCCTCCCGCATCGCAAACATTAGGGGCTCCAACCACTTATCCCAATTGTGCTTGTCCTCGTGCATGAACTTACGGATCATGGTTTTTAGCATTTTTTTCAAACACTCCACCAGCCCATCCGTTTGGGGATGATAAACGCTGGTGCGGATGGCCGTGATTCCCAGTAACCCGTATAGTTCTTTTATCGTGCGTGACATGAAGGACGTGCCCGGTCGGTCAGGATCTCTTTCGGGATCCCGACCCGGGAAATGACCGTGAAGAGTGCTTGCGCCGCACTCTTGGCTGAGATGGAGCGCAACGGCACTGCTTCGGGATACTGCGTTGCGTAATCCACCAGGACTAACACAAAGCGGTATCCCCGTGTGCTCGGAGAAAATGGTCCGATGAGGTCCATCCCAATTCTTTCGAACGGGACCTCTATGAGTGGTAATGGGCGCAAGAGGGCCTTCAGGATGGCCGCCGGGTTCACCAGCTGGCAGTCCGGACAGGCCGCGCACCACCGGCGCACGTCTGCCCGGAGGCCTGGCCAATAGAATCGGACCATGACCCGATTAAGTGTTTTATCATACCCCATGTGGCCAGATAGCGGGTTAAGATGGGCCGCCTGGAAAATCATTTCCCGGCGTCCTTTTGGCACCAACAATTGGGTGTGTCACGGGTCACTCGGTGTAACCTATCGCGAATAATTGAAAAATGGGGGAACACCCGTGCTTTCCCCTGGCGCACCAGCTGACCGTCGATGAAATCCACCTGGTGCCAGGCCGCGCGCAAGGTTTCATCGCGGGACTGCTCGAGGGGAAAATCCTCCGTAGGTTGCCATCGGAGGGCCGGGAGGGCCCCCCGCACATCCCCCCCCGGTTCCCGCTCGGCCGTCCCCGATGAAACTGCGTCGCCACTGAGAGCCACGCGGATGCTCCCCTCTCCTACAGCCCGTGAACGCATCCCCACGCATTGCGCTACTAGCTGGTTAAACCCTGGCCAATTCGTTCCTAAAATTATGGGGTGCGTGAGGTGTGCGCTGGCGGCAACCTTGACACTATGCTTTTGGCCTTTATATTGAATTTCCACTGGCACAATCGGGTACTCGTGCACATCCCCATGAATACACCTAATTTTACCCCGTGTTGCGTGCCTCCACACCCCGGATCGAACCAAGTTTTGGTGGATCATGGACTGTTTTCAGCCCGAATCCACCATTGCCCGGTATACACTCCCTTGTATCCTTACCGGGACACAGTATGTCTCCCCTGAATCGGGGGGCGGGTGCTGGAGGCCCGACAACCTGTAACACCTGCCCCACCTCCATCATGGAGCACTCCCGGCGTACATGCCCAGGTTGGCCGCACTCCCAGCACACCGGCCCTGGGGTTCGAGGCACCATCTGCGAGGGAAGCCCTCCATATCCAGCGCCGGTACCCTGTAATGCACAAGCAGAGGAAATGAGACGACCCCGTGGACCCCCCCTTGTTGTGTGTCTGTGGGTGCGTGAATGGGTGCGGGTGTGTGTGCTTTGGCATTGTTCTTCTGAGTGGGGAACCTGCTCCTTGGTTCCGGGTGGCTCGGCCGTGCGGGTGCGCTGCTCCAGGGACGTTCCTTCCGGCGGTGTGACTCGTCGACGGGGTGCTGGTGTAGGCCTTTCGGCCGCTTTTGCCGTCGCCTCCTTCTGGACAGCCAGGTGGTCCTCCGCCAAGTTTACCGACATCATCACGTCCTGGGGGCGGTGGTACCTCACCCATGCGGCGGTCCTGGTCAGGATGGCATCAATAAAATGTTCGAGGACAATCAACTCGAACATTTGACTGTCTTGCCCATTTGGTTGTAGCCACCGGGTGGCCGCATCCCTCAGTTGCTGCGCCAGCACGAATGGGCGGTCATTTGGGCCCAACCGCAGAGCGCGGAACCCCCGCCGGTGGTCTTCTGGATTGCTGCCAACCCGATCCAGTATGGCGCGGCGCAGGTTCGGGTACTGCATCCGGGTGGCCGCTGGGAGACTCAGGGCCGCCCGCTGCGCCTCCCCCGCCAGGAGTGGGAGCAGTTTCATTCCCCACTCCTCCTCCGGCCACCTGCACGCTGTTGCTGTGGCCTCGAACACCTCAAGGTACGCTTGAGGGTCCTCCCCCTCCCCCATGCGTTGCATCGAGGTCGACGCCCCCGTACCTGAGTCTACTCTGTCCATTAGGGCCTGCAGTAGTTGGGTCTGCTGCTGGCTCGCTGCCGATACCTCCGCCAGCACTCGTCCGAGCGCCTCTAGGGGTGTTGTGGTCGACATTTTCTTGGTCCTTTGTAGTTGGGCGCCATTGTGGAAGTCTTCCTCTTCCCCTCCGGATTCCTAGCGGATCACTGGGACCACAACACTTGATACCCGCGTCTTTACCAGAACAGTTTTTATTTTACATTCACATTCACATTCGTTTCCAAAGTCCCTCTTTTTCTGCTCTCGGCAATCGGGTTTATTTTTCTACAGTGTTAACTCTCTCTGCTTTTCAGCCTCTCAGTCAACTCTGTCCTCACGAAGAAGGGCCCCCCTCATGGTCTCCGGCCCTGCAAATAAAGGGAACAGGTGATTAGATGACTCGTTCCAGCTGAGATTATCCACTCACCTGTTGGCTGCTTCATGGCCGGCCTTGCACACACCCCGCCCGCAGAGGACGCGTGACCACGCCCCTCCACACATATGTTTCGAGTAAAACTCCCAAAGATGCATTATTTCAGGCATTATTAGTCATTTTTCATGTGTGGTCTAGGAATTATGTTTACATAACTGTCATATTGACTGTTACAGTATACAGTCATATTAAGTAAAACCTAAATTTTGTATTTGCAATCCATAGAAAAACAACTGTAACTAGTAAAACTTACATTTACTCAATATCACAGGCATTTTTAGACATTTTGCACGTTTGGATTAGGAATTATGTTGGAATACATTTGTATTGCTTTTTTCGCATTATCTCAGGATTCTAAGTACACTACTGTCAAATTTAGAAAAAAAAATACTTTTTGTTTTTGCAAACCTTACCCAATGTTTTTTTTCCAGGAAGACTCTCAAAGATACATTTCTCCAGGCATTATTAGACATTTTGCATTTCTACTTTTGGAGCTATGATTCAAAAACTGTCATTTTGAGTGTGACCAATATGAGGCCAGTAAAACCTAATTTTTGTATTTGTGAACCTTTCCAAAATACCTGATTCTGGTAAAACTCACATAAATTCAATATTACAGGCTTTTTTAGACAAATTTCATGTTTGGTTTTGGAGTTATGATTATAAACCTTTCATATTTAGTATGACAGTTATACTTTTATATTGATAAAAACAAACTATTTTGTGTCTTTGCAAACCTTACTAAAGATCATTTTTCTAGTACAACTAACAAAAAAACATATCTCTAGGCATAATTAGCCATTTTGCATGTGTTGTTTAGAAGTTATGTTTAAATACATTTTTATTGCTTTTTTCGCATTATCTCAGGATTCTAAGAATATTATAGTCATATGGAGTTAAAAAATACTTTTTGCATTTGCAAGATTTAAAAAAGCATATGTTCCGAGTAAAACTCTCAAAGATGCATTATTTCAGGCATTATTAGTCATTTTTCATGTGTGGTCTATGAATTATGTTTACATAACTGTCATATTGACTGTTACAGTATACAGTCATATTAAGTAAAACCTAAATTTTGTATTTGCAATCCAAAGAAAAATAACTGTAACTAGTAAAACTTACATTTACTCAATATCACAGGCATTTTTGGACATTTTGCACGTTTGGATTAGGAAATATGTTGGAATACATTTGTATTGCTTTTTTCGCATTATCTCAGGATTGTAAGTACATTTCTGTCAAATTTAGTAAAAAAGTAACTTTTTGTTTTCGCAAACCTTACTAAATGATTTTTTTTCCAGTAAAACTCTCAAAGATACATTTCTTCAGGCATTATTAGACATTTCGCATGTATTTTTTTGGAGTTATGTTTCGAAAACTGTCATTTTGAGTGTGACCAATATGAGGCCAGTAAAACCTAATTTTTGTATTTGTGATTATTTCCAAAATACCTGATTCTGGTCAAATTCACATGAATTCAATATTACAGATTTTTTTGGACACATTTCATGTTTGGTTTTGGAGTTATGATTATAAACCTTTCATATTTAGTATGACAGTTATACTGTTATATTGAATAAAAAACTAACTTGTGTCTTTGCAAACCTTAAAAAATATAATTTTTCTAGTACAACCAACGAAAATACATATCTCTAGGCATTATTAGCCATTTTGCATGTGTTGTTTAGAAATAATGTTTGAATACATTTGTATTGCTTTTTATCGCATTATCTCAGGATTCTAAGAACATTATAGTCATATTGAGTAAAAAAAATACTTTTTGCATTTGCAAGATTTAAAAAAGCATATGTTTCGAGTAAAACTCTCAAAGATGCATTATTTCAGGCATTATAAGCCATTTTTCATTTGTGGTGTAGGAGTTATGTTTAAATAACTGTCATATTGAGTGATACAGTATACAGTCATATTGAGTAAAACCTCATTTTTGTATTTGCAAACCATAGAAAAACAACTGTATCTAGTAAAACTCACATGTATTCAATATCACAGGCATTTTTAGACATTTTGCATGTTTGGATCAGGAATTATGTTGGAATACATTTCTATTGCTTTTTCGCATTATCTCAGGATTCTAAGTACATTACTGTCAAATTTTGTAAAAAATTACTTTTGTGTTTTTGCAAACCTTACCAAATGTTTAGATTTTCGGGAAAACTCTCAAAGATACATTTCTTCAGGCATTATTAGACATTTTGCATGTATTTTTTTGGAGTTATGTTTCGAAAACTGTCATTTTGAATGTGACCAATATGAGGCCAGTAAAACTTAATTGTTGTATTTGAGAACCTTTCCAAAATACCTGATTCCGGTAAAACTCACATAAATTCAATACTACAGGCTTTTTTAGACAAATTTCATGTTTGGTTTTGGAGTTATGATTATAAACCTTTCATATTTAGTATGACAGTTATACTATTATATTGAATAAAAAAAATATTTTGTGTCTTTGCAAACCTTACAAAAGATCATTTTACTAGTACAACTAACGAAAATACATATCTCCAGGCATTATTAGCCATTTTGCATGTCTTGTTTAAAAGTTATGTTTGAATACAATTGTATTCCTTTTTTACATTATCTCAGGATTCAAAGAACATTATAGTCATATTCAGTAAAAAAAACTACTTTTTGCATTTGCAAGATGTTAAAAGGCATATGTTTCAAGTAAAACTCCCAAGGATGCATTTTTTTAGGCATTATTAGCCATTGTTCATGTGAGCTGTAGGAGTTATGTTTAAATTGTAATATTGAGTGTTAGATTATACAGTCATATTGAGTAAAATCTAAATTTTTGATTTGCAAACTATAGAAAACAACTGTATCTGATAAAACTCACATTTATTCAATATCACAGGCATTTTTAGACATTTTGCACGTTTGGTTTAGGAATTATGTTGGAATACATTTTTAATTCCTTTTTTCTTATTATCTCAGGATTCAAGTACATTACTGTCGAATTTAGTAAAATAATACTTTTTGTTTTTGCAAACCTACCAAATGTTTTCTCTTTCCGGAAAACTCTCAAAAATACATATCTTCAGGCATTATTAGAAATTTTGCATTTCTACTTTTAGAGTTATGTTTCAAAAACTGTCATTTTGAGTTTGATCAATATGAGGCCAGTAAAACCTAATTTTTGTATTTGTGAACCTTTCCAAAATACCTGATTCTGCTAAAACTCACAACAATTCAATATTACAGGCTTTTTTAGACATATTTCATGTTTGGTTTTGGAGTTATGATTATAAACCTTTCATATTTAGTATGACAGTTTTACTGTTATATTGAATAAAAAAACTAACATTTGTCTTTGCAAACCTTACAAAAGATCATTTTTCTCGTACAACTAATGAAAATACATATCTCTAGGCATTATCAGCCATTTTGAACCTGTTGTTTAGAAGTTATTTTTAAATACATTTGTATTGATTTTTTTGCATTATCTCAGTATTCAAAAGACATTATACTGAGTAAAAAAATGCTTTTTGCATTTGCAAGATATAAAAAAGCATTTGTTTCGAGTAAAACTCTCAAATAAACATTATTTCAGGCATTATTAGCCATTTTTCATGTGTGGTGTAGGAGTTATGTTTAAATAACTGTCATATTGAGTGTTGCAGTATACAGTCATATTGAGTAAAACCTAAATTTTGTATTTGCAAACCATAGAAAAACAACTGTATCTAGTAAAACTCACTTTTATTCAATATCACAGGCATTTTTAGACATTTTGCACGTTTGGATTAGGAATTTTGTTGGAATACATTTGTATTGCTTTTTTCGCATTATCTCAGGATTCTGAGTACATTACTGTCAAATTTCGTAAAAAAATACTTTTTGTTTTGGCAAACCTTACCAAATGTTGTTGTTTTTTCAGGAAAATTCTCAAAAATACATATCTTCAGGCATTATTAGACAATTTGCATTTCTACTTTTGGAGTTATGTTTCAAAAACTGTCATTTTGAGTTCGACCAATATGAGACCAGTAAAACGTAATTTTTGTATTTGTGATCCTTTCCAAAATAGCTGATTCTGGTAAAACTCACATAAACTCAATACTACAGGCTTTTTTAGACACATTTCATGTTTGGTTTTGGAGTTATGATTATAAACCTTTCATATTTAGTATGACAGTTATACTGTTATATTGAATAAAAAAACTAACTTGTGTCTTTGCAAACTTTACAAAATATCATTTTTCTAGTACAACTAACTAAAATACACATCTCTAGGCATTATTAGCCATTTTGCATGTGTTGTTTAGAAGTTATGTTTGAATACAATTTTATTGCTCTTTTCGCATTATCTCAGGATTCTACGAACATTATAGTCATATTGAGTAAAAACAATATATATATATTTTTTCAAACCTTACCAAATGTTTTTTTTCCAGTAAAACTCTCAAAGATACATTTCTTTTGGCATTATTAGACATTTTGCATTTGTACTTTTGCACTTATGTTTCAAAATTGTCATTTTGAGTGTGACCAATATGAGGCCAGTAAAACCTAATTTTTGTATTTGTGAACCTTTCCAAAATACCTGATTCTGGTAAAACTCACATAAATTCATTATTACAGGCTTTTTTAGACACATTTCATGTTTGGTTTTGGAGTTATGATTATAAACCTTTCATATTTAATACGACAGTTATACTGTTATATTGAATAAAAAAAACTAACTTGTGTCTTTGTAAACCTTACAAAAGATCAGTTTTCTAGTACAACTAACGAAAATACATATCTCCTGGCATTATTAGCCATTTTGCATGTGTTGTTTAGAAGTTATGTTTGAATACAATTTTATTGCTTTTTTCGCATGATCTTAGGATTCTAAGAACATTATATTATTGAGTAAAAAACTATTGCTTGCATTTGCAAGATTTAAAAAAGCATATGTTTCGAGTAAAACTCCCAAAGACGCATTATTTCAGGCATTATTAGCCATTTTTCATGTGTGGTGTAGGAGTTATGTTTAAATAACTGTCATATTGAGTGTGATGGTTATACAGTCATTGTGAGTAAAACCTATTTGTTGTATTTGCAAACCTTACAAAAACAACTGATTTCAGTAAAACTCACATAGAAATAATATTACAAGCATTTTTAAATAGATTGCATGTTTGGTTATGGAGTTATGTAATATAAGTATTCATTTTATCATGCCAGTTATACTGTCATATTGAGTAACAGAAACAATTTTGTTTCTTTTAAACCTTACTAACACTATTTTTTTCTAGTAAAACTCACACAGATACATTTCTCCTGGCATTATTAGACATATTGCATGTGTGGTTTAGGAATTATGCTTGAATATGTTTGTATTGCTTTTTTCGCGTTTTCTCAGGATTGTAAGCACATTTCTTTCATTATTGAGGTAAAAAAAACTACTTTTTGTCTTTCCAAGCCTTAAAAAAAGCATAAGTTATGAGTAAAACTCACAAGGATGCATCATTTCAGGATTCTAAGATTATTTCCGTCATATCTTTCTCTCTGGCACTCATCGAGGGTAGACGCTCCCCTTTCCTCTCCCTTATCTCTCCTGCTTGCTTCTTTGTCTTGTCTTAACTTTCTTGTTGCCTCTTTTTGCACTGCTCTCCAAATCTAAACATTGGAACTATTTAACTGGCCTCAATGAAATCGACGAGATCTTGGGTTTGGGGGAACCTGCTGTCGTGACGAAGCGGTTGTTGCTGGACACACGACGGACTCTTGGGAGAAGAAGGAGTGCCGCGTGCCAGGCGACCCTTTTCTGTTGAGGACGTGATGATATCTACCTATTCGGAATTATAACAACAGGACATCTGCTGATTGGAGTAAGTATTGCTCTGCTTTGTTGACAAATTGGAAGTTGCTGGCAGTCTCCAAAGTACCCCAAAGCTGCCACAAATGATTGGAGGAGGCAGTCTTCAAAGTACCCCAAAGCTGCCACAAATGATTGGAGGATGCGGGTAGAACTGTGGATCACATCGAAGTGCTATGGAGGATTTTTGCCACTCCAGACTGGGCCCCCTTAGGAGCCCAGTCTAGATTGTATTTTTTTACTCATCCTTCTCCGCGTTTACCTTTTTCCCAGCTTTTACGGGGCGCCTTGTGGCGACCCATCAGTGTTCCTGTTCTGTAATCCTGTACACTGTTGTTTTTGTCTAATCTTGAACGGGTTTGTGCTGAAAACAAAGTTTTGTTGTACTTGTGCAATGACAATATAGACCTATCTATATTGAGTAAAAAAATACTTTTTGTGTTTGCAAGCCTTAAAAAGCATATGTTTCAAGTAAAACTCACAAGGATGCATTATTTCAGGCATTATTAGCAATATTTTGTGCAGGGTTTAGGAGTTATGTTTAAATAACTGTCATATTGAGTGGGACATATTGAGAGCGACAGTATACTGTTGTAGTGAGTAAAACCTAATTTTTGTATTTGCAAACCTTTTAAAAACAACTGATTCTAGTAAAACTCACAAAGATACAATATTACTGGCATTTTTAGACATATTGCATGTTTGTTTTTGGAGTTATAATTATATAACGTTCATATTTAGTATGACAGTTATACAACTGTATAACTGTCATATCTGTCAGATGGACTGATGCAAAGTGGAAAAGTGTTCTGTAGTCTGACAAGTCCACATTTCAAATTGTTTTTGGAAATGTTAAACATCATGTCATCCGGATAGAGTAATAAAACAAATTTGTGTCTTTGCAAACCTTCCAAAATATTTTTTTTTCTAGTAAATTTCAAAGATGCATTTCTCCAGTTATTATTAGCCATTTGGCGTTTGTGGTTCAGAAGTTATGTTTAAATAACTGTCATATTGAGTAAAACCTAATTTTTGTATTTGCAAACCTTACAAAGAAAACTGGTTCTAGTAAAACTCACAAAGATAGATTATGCCAGGCAATAGACATTTTGCATGTTTGGTTTAGGAGTTATGCTTGAATAAATTTCTTATTGTTTTTTTCGCATTACCTTAGGATTCTAAGAACATTTCTGTCGTATTGAGTAAAAAACTACTTTTTGTGTTTGCAAGCCTTAAAAAAGCATATTTTTAGAGTAAAACTCACCAAAATATTAATGTTCAGTCACACATGCAATCACATGTGTGACTGCTCGCTGTTGCAAAAAAGCTATGTATCCGTGTGCTTTTAATTGTTTTGCAGCTTTCTTTACTACTTCCCAAACATATTTATAGTTCCATTTAACTTGTAAATCACCCGATCTCTGTCCCACCACTACGCGGTCAGCTAGCTAGCTGCTAAGCTAACGAAGCTAGTGCGGAGAAAGGCAGCGCCGGTCTGAAGGAAGCTACTACCCCGCACACCATGCAGGTGGCACTCCACTCAGTGACAGAAAGTACTGTGAGTATGGCTTCCTGCGCTTCGTGCACTTTACTCATGGATAGGTTGTCTCTGCTAAAGAGCCATGTCCTCCAGTTAGAGCAATGTAATTTCGTAACTTTAGATGTTGCGGACACATCTGCTAGCGTTAGCTGTAGCGAGCTAACTAGCCCAGCTTGTAGCAGCCCTAAGCGGCCTACAAGCTACGACATACCGGTTGAGACGCATAACAGATTTAGCCATTTAGCTAGTCCTACACCCCAGTCTACCGGGCACCACACTTTAGTCATAGGAGACTCCATCACCCGAAACAGAAAGCTTAGCAAGCCAGCCACAATTAAGTGTATTCCCGGGGCCAGAACACCTGACATTGAAGCTAATCTTAGGGAGCTAACTCGCAACAGGCCTAGTAAACACGTACTACAGGCCAATCGCACCACTAGTTATGCGAACATAGTTGTACACGTTGGCTCCAATGTCACTAGGATGAGACAGTCATAGATTACAAAGAGAAACATAGTCAGGACTTGTGATCTCACTAGAAAGATGTCCGGGCATCGAGTAATTGTCTCTGGCCCCCTGCCTGCGAGAGGCAATGATGAGAGATATAGCAGATTTGTCTCGCGTAATAAGTGGCTGGCTAGCTTCTGTGGACAACAGGGACTAACGTATAGTGATAATTGTCCCTCTTTCTGGGGCAAACCTGGCTTGCTGATGAGAAATTAGATTAGATTAGATTAGATTAGATTAGATTAGATTAGATTAGATTAGATTAGATTAGATAGTACTTTATTTATTCCGTCAGGAGAGTTCCTTCAGGAAAATTAAAATTTTCAGCACATATTCAGATGGCCTTCACTCCAACCGGGAAGGCGCTATCATCTTGTCTAGAAATATAATTTCTGTTTGAGTCACACTTGACTAACTTCACTAGAGCAAGCCCGGTCACAGGCAATTGCAGAGCCTGCTTGTCCGGGTGAGGAGTCAGTTAAATTAGAACTATAACATTTTTTTTTTTTAAATCGATTTTTTTTAAAATGAGAATTGATTCTAAATCGCACAACGTGAGAATCGCGATTCGTATTTAAATCGATTTTTTCCCACACCCCTAATAGTTATACTGTCACATTGAGTTAAAAAAAAAAAAAACTAAATTGTTGTCTTTGCAAACCTTACATAGGATACATTTTCGAGTAAAACTCAAAGATACATTTCTCCAGGAATTATTAGACATTTTGCATGTTTGGTTTAGGAGTTATTCTTCAATACATTTGTATTGCTTTTTTTCAAATTCTCAGGATTCTAAGAACATTACTGTCATATTGAGTAAAATCACAAATGTTTGTATTTGCAAACTTTACAAAAGCACTTGATTCTAGTAAAACTCAGATACATCAAAATAGGCATTATTAGACATATTGCATGTTTGTAGGAGTTATGTTTGATTATTTTTTATTGCTTTTTTTGCATTATCTCAGGATTCGAAGAACATTATTTTCATATTGAGTAAAACATTTTTTGTGATTAAAAACCTTACAAAAGCATATGTTTCTATTAAAACTCAAAGATACATTATTTTAAGCATTATAAGACATCCATCCATCCATTTACTACCGCTTATTCGCTTTGGGGTCGCGGGGGGCACTGGTGCCTATCTCAGCTATTGCTTGTCATTACATTTAGGTGTTATGTTTAAATAAGTCATATTGAATATGACAGTTATACTGTCATATTGAGTAAAAACTTTTTTGTATTTTAAACCTTACAAAAGACCATGTTCCTAATAAAACTCAAAAATCCATTAATACAGGCGTAATTAGATATTGCATGTTTGGTTTTGGAGTTATGTTTGAATAATTTTATTGTTTTTTTCTCACTATATCACAATACTAAGAACATTACTATCATATTGAGTAAAAAACTAATGTTTGTGATTGCAAATCTTACAAAAGCATGTGTTTCTAGTTTTAGTGTTCTCGTGAGACGTGTAAAAACGCCAACTCAACACCAAGCCAAACCGGAGTCAATGAAGAGAACGTTGTTGTATGCTTGACCATTCACTTTTGATAATTCTTCATAGACAAGATGGTGAAAAACTGAAAAGAACAAAGAGACACAAACACACGTATTGCCTCCGTACATCCATCCATCCATCCATTTTCTACCGCTTATCCCCTTTCGGGGTCGCGGGGGGCGCTGGCGCCTATCTCAGCTACAATCGGGCGGAAGGCGGGGTACACCCTGGACAAGTCGCCACCTCATCGCAGGGCCTACATATTTGTCTACAATGACATATAAAATATAACGGTAATGTCCAAAAAAATCCAGCAGAGGGAGACTCCCGTCTGCCTGAATGACTTGAACACGTATCCAATTCGACAATTTTTTCAACATATTGGCACTATTACACTTTTTTAAGGTGTCTGACGAGTTGTTAACTTATTAAAGACAACTCACGGCATTGCTTCTTTGCCACTTTGTGTAGGATGGCAACAGAAAATACGAGAATTACTGATTACTTGCTTTCGAACTAATACGGGAAGTCAACCAACAGGAAGTAGTAATTTAGCGTAAGTGACATCATCTACAGTTGTGATCAAAATGATTCAACCCCCACACAATTTTGGTGTTTTAGCAAGTTGGACATTTATGATGTATTTTTTTTTTATAGTCATATCAAATAAAGATGTGTCAAATAGACAAATGCAACACAACTTGTAACACTGTATTTTACAAAATACCAAAAAAGGACATTTTTCTTAATATCTTATTGACAGTTACATGCATCTTTAGTACTTAGTAGAACACCCTTTGGCAGTAATTACATCCTTCAAATGTGATACATAACCCGACACAAGCTTCTACAGGTATTTTAGCCCATTCCTCTTGGGCAAAGGCCTCCAGTTCATTCATATTCTTGGGCTTGCGTGCTGCAACTGCCTTCTTTAAGTCCCACCACAGGTTTTCTATAGGATTTAGGTCTGGCGACTGTGAAGGCCACTCCAGAGTCTTCCAGCCCTTCCTTTGCAACCACTCTGATGTTGATTTAGGGGTATGCTTGGGATCGTTGTCCTGTTGGAAGGACCAACGTCTCCCAAGCCTCAGCTTAGTCACTGACTTCATGACATTTGCAGCTAATATTTCCTGGTAGGAAATAGAATTCATAATGCCTTGAACGCGCTGGAGATTCCCGGTACCTGAGGCAGAGAAACAGCCCCAGAGCACGATTGACCCCCCACCATGCTTAACAGTAGGAAAGGTGTTTTTTTCTTTGTAAGCTTCATTTTTTCTCCTCCAGACATAACGTTGATTCATAGGCCGAAAGAGTTCCACTTTTGTCTCATCACTCCATAGAACAGTTTCCCAAAACCTTTGGGGTTTGTCCAGACGATTTTTAGCATACTGGAGTCTATTTTTTTTGTGCCTGGTAGTCAGAAGTGGGGTGCGCCTGGGAGTTCCGGGATGGAGGCCTTCATCTCGTAGTGCGCGCCTTATTGTCTGGGACGAAACCTGCGTTCCCCCCTCTGCAATGTCCTGCTGTAGTTCCTCAGCTGTTACCCGGGGGTTTTTCACCACTGTACGCTTCAAATACCGGACAGCAGTTGCACACAGCATCCTCTTTCTACCACGCCCAGGTAGTGTTTCCACTGTGCCTTTAGCTTTAAACTTACGAATTATGCTCCCAACTGTGTCTCTTGGAATGTGTAATGTCTTTGCTATTTTCTTTTATCCATATCCTTTCTTATGAAGAGAAATTACCTCCTCTCTCGACTTCTTTGACCACTCCCTGGACTTCACCATATTGCAAATACACCATTGATCATCTACAAGAAGCTGAGCGTCACAGTCTTTTTCAATCAGTTTAATTGTTGCTAGTTATGGTTCTAATCGCATCTACAGGTGTTTTCAACACCTGATTGAAAAGACCTTATTCAAATTCTGTTCTTAAGAGTTATGATCTTCAAGGGGTTGAATAATTTTGTCAATGAGATATTAAGAGAAATTACACTGTTTGGTATGTTACAAAATATAATGTTGTAATTCAAGTTGCATTTGTTTATTTAATGCATCTTTATTTGATATGACTATAAACAAAATACGGAATAAATGTCCAACTTGCTAAAACACCAAAATTGTGTGGGGGTTGAATAAATTTGATCACAACTGTAACTGCTGTTTACCGATTACAGCGTACAATAAATATAAACAACTTTAGCTCCAAATTAAAGCATTGCAGTCACTTATACAAAAATATTATCAAGTAATTATGTAAATAATATTAACAATTGACTTCAGGACAACACACTCCCTGCCTGGCCTATGTGAGGCCACTAATCTTTGGGCAGGAGTAACACAACTTCTGTTACTGGTCTCAAAAATGTTTTTGGAGTTCCTTGGTCTGTATTCTTCACTTCGACCTTCCTGACCAAATTGTCAATCCAGGGGAACATGGCGGTGACCATGGCCATAGGCCAGTAGTTACGAGCAGCTTGCTTTTCCTTGATGAGAACTAGATCTCCTACTTGAAGATTTGGCTGTGACGTTCCATTTCTGTCTCTGTTGCAAAGAGGGAAGGTACTCCCTTCTCCATCGGCTCCAAAACTGATTTGCAAATGCTTTCACTTACTTCCATTGTTTGGTGTAAAGGTCCTTGTGACGGGTCTCCTGCCGTCCTCGTGTGGGTTGCAGTGACACTCGGTACAGGACGCATCGTAACAGGTTTGACTTTCGTTTATTCTTTCAACAAACATAATGTCTTGCCAGTCTGTCGCGCCAATTTCTAGCTCGCTGTCTCATCCTGCTCGTCGCGGCGCACCTTTCGGTGGCCGGTTGCTGCGTCTGCTGCGGGGGCTCATCTCGCTCAGGGTCTCTCTCGTCGTTCTCGTGGTCGTTGTTGTCCGGGTCTTCCTCGCCCATTTCTGTCGCGGTCGTTCCTCCTTCTCCCTTTTTGTACTGCAGCAGAAGATGCAGAGATTGAGAACAAGTGTGTCGCTTACGCACCTGACTCGTCTGGCTGCAGTGTTGCTCCGAGTGCATCCCTCCTCTCCCCTTCGCCGCATGCCCCGCCTCCTGGCCGCCATTTCGGGTAGGACCGCCGTCTGTCCTAACCCGCTGTCGGCTCATCGGCTCCGTCTCTCCACATACCTCCACCGCCAGTTCGAAGCCGGGCTTCAATCCGGCCGAGCCCACTCCCCTCCCCTCCCCTCATCTTTTGAAGGAGCGGGAAAAAACTGCCCCGGCCGCTTGTCTTCTTCCTTCCTTGCATTCTTCTTCTGGCCTTCCTTTGGCATTTCCTCATTTGCGTTTCCATGGAGCAACAAAGATAAATTAATGCAAGCATTTTTAAACATATTGCATGTTAGGTTTCGAAGTTATTCTTGAAGAAGTTGTTTATTGCTTTTTTTTTTGCATTATCTCAGGATTGTAATAACATTAACAAACAAACATTACCAAACAAACAAACAAACAAACACAAAAATGTGTTTTTTTTATTTAATATGACATTATTAATGTAAAATAATAATATAAGTTAATCACATAAAAAATATATCATATAAAAAAACTAATTTTATGAAAAATAAATCATATAAAAGTGAACCGATAAGTAGAGCATATAAAAAAGTAACCATATGAAAAGTGAGTCCTATGAAAAAATTATCATATAAAAGTAATCATATGAAAAATGTATCATATAAAAAAAGTTATCACCTGAAAAGTGCCACACTTACAGTGGGTAATATTAAAAATGTGTCATATCCAAAATGGATCGTATGAACAATGAATCATTTTAAAAGTAAATTATATGAAAAGCAAACCATATAAAAAAATATTCTTATGAAAAAATATATATGTATGAAAAGTGTGTGTGTGTGAAAAGCAGCATGAAGTGTTTCCTTGTGTGCATGAAGACACTCTCAGGTTTATCAGTGAGGACGTTTCAAGGGAGAACTTGGTGAGAATCTGGGTTTCTGCCAGAACATTATAGTGTGACGCACCATCTTCTGTTCCTTCCAGCAATGTTTAATTTATGTCTTTGTTGTTCCAAAAGCCTTTAATGTCACCGTTTCTACTTCACGCCATCCAAAACCTCATGTCTAGATCTGTCTTCTATATTCTATATTTCTATGCTGGTTGGTGCCGTTTTCCTGCCTTGTACATTGTTGCGTCCTTTCAGCCGCTGGTCAATAATTTAGGAAAATTCCGACCCAAAAGTGCTTTTATTTTCAAAGCCAAGTCATAAAATCTAAATGTGCTTCTTCTGCTCCTCACTGAGGCCACTTTAGCGGAACATCCGTACATTCTGGAAGCTTCGACAAAACTGTCATTGATAACTCATATCAAGTATATTTATTGTATTCACTTTCTATTGTATTGTAATGCAGTTCAACAGATTATTCTGTTTTTAAATGATGGTTCACTGCATTTTATTACTGTAAAGTAAAAATGGAAAAGAAAAACAAATCAAGTTGACTTTGTAACAACTATTTACAGAACACAATGTTGATGACTTTGTGTTTGAATAATGTTCATGTACAGTACGTTCATGTGCTGTACCTACTGTATATGTTATGTATTTATTGCAATGCACAGATGATTTACAGTCAGCTGCAGCTAGAATATTTTCAACTATGCAACGTTTACACTGACACAAACATCCATCCATTTCCTACCTTTTGTCTCTTTCGGGGTCGCGGGGGGATGCTGGAGCCTATCCCAGCTGCATTCGGGCGGAAGGCAGAGTACACCCTGGACAAGTTGCCACCTCATCACAGGGCCAACACAGATAGATAGACAACATTCCCACTCATATTCACACACTGGGGGCACATTATATTTAGTGTTGCCAAATATGTGCTGATATTTTCAAAATTATCTCCCTTGGGACAGTGAAGGTGATATTATTTGTTGTGCGTCTTCCAGATGTGTAATAATAACTTGTAGGTAAAATAATTCAATCTGGGACATTCATTTTGGTCCAAGATGATTTTAAAAAGTACTTATCTGTACACAAAAAGAAGCTGACGCAATGTAATGATAAGTTGTAGGACATATTTTTTTTGTCATCATAGACTTCAGGGCTATACTGTATAGTCTAAAGATAGGAACATGTGGTTGCCAGAATGGAATAATTATAAAACATACATATTTAATGCCTAAATACTAAATGGTTTAGCACCATGCTGACTTACTGTTCCCTATGTTCTACCCCCGAAACGACATTTCGAAAAACGTCAGCTGCAGCTAGAGCCCTAAAAATTCAGCAGGCTGTGGAGCGTTTTCCACTCTGGCTCCCGTTCTTCGAAATGCCCAACGAGTAACGGATGCTACCGCAGGAGAAACATTCAAATCCCGACTCTAAAACTCATTTATATGATCTCAGACCCCTTTTAGGACAGGTTGATCGACCATCCTCTGTATGAGCGGTCCATCCTGGCCCCCGGACCAGACCCCTCCAGTGGGACAGAGGAGAAGAAGAAAAGAAACGGCAGATCAACTGATCTAAAAAGGGAGTCTATTTAAAGGCTAGAGTATACAAATGAGTTTTAAGGTGAGACTTAAATGCTTCTATAAAGATGGTAACAACACATATTTAAATGTGTAGTAAATAAATAAATAATGATAAATGGGTTGTACTTGTATAACGTGTTTCTACCTTCACTGTACTCAAAGCGCTTTGACACTACTTCCACATTTACCCATTCACACACACATTCGCACACTGATGGAGGGAGCTGCCATGCAAGGCGCTAACCAGCACCCATCAGGAGCAAGGGTGAAGTGTCTTGCTCAGGACACAACGGACGTGACGAGGGTGGCAGGTGGGGAATAAACCAGGGACCTTCGGATTGTGCACGGCCACTCTCCCTCTGCGCCACGCCGTCCCTAGTAACACATATTTAATGGTAGTAACACATATATAACTCTTTAGAGAGAAATATTGTGAAATACTGTATCAAGAAAGTAGAAACAAAGATTAGAGACAGCAGAAACACGGTAAAAAGATGGTGAAATGACAGAAAGATGTTAAAAACAAAACAAAGACACAGTAGAAACACAGTATAAATATGATGTGAACGCAGTAGATGCATTGCAAAAACACAGCAGAAGATAAATGGTAAAAACACAAGAGAAAGATGGTAGAAACACAGCAGAAAAACAGTAAAAACGTGGTAGAAAAGCAGTAGAAAGATGATAGAAACAGCAGAAATATGGTACAAACAATGTCATGACGCGGAGTCGAACCCGCGTTTCCTCGGTGTCCGGAGCTGCGGCCGCCTCTGGTGACAGCGTGCCAAGACGCGCCTCCGTTTACAGCGCACTCAAATACATCTCCACTCGTGCTGAGCTCAGCACGCCCACGCAGCAACGAGCCTGTAGTCAATCAATAATCGACACACCTGAACTTGATGAAAGGGAGCGGCATAAAGACCAGCAGACCCGAGGAACCTTTGCCAGAACGTCGCTAACCTTCCCGTAAGCTTCACGTCTGGCATTCCCTTCTCTGTGATTTCCTTGCTCTCTCTCTGTGTATCCCTGGTTCATGTCCCTTTGTGTATTCACAGTGACTCCCCTGCCTTCTGTGATCGAGCCTTGTCCTTCGACATCCAACCGGATTCCTGACTGCCCTTCTCGATCCACGCTGCTTCGCCACTCCCCACGACCCATTGCCTGTCCACGAACTGCTTTTTCGTCTTGCCCCTCGTGGTTCGAGGGGCAAGACGAGATGACATTTACATTAATATTACACACAGTCACACTCATTCACTTACAGTAGAGTAGCATACACGTCACGTATTCATCAAAGGTTTAAAATAGACCTTGAAAAACCGCAGTTCTGTCCTAGTTGTCGCCTCCTTCCCTCTGAACATAAACATTGTAGAAAGTTGGTGAAATATGGTGGATAATCAGTACCAAGATGGTAGAAACACAGCAGACAAACAGTAAAAACACAATAGAATGATGATAGAATAACAGTAGAAATATGTCAAAAAGACAGTAGAAAGATGGTGGAAAAATTGTAGTAAATTGGTAGAAAAGATAATGATGGCAAAATTAAGAAATATTTTAGAAAAACAATAGAAATACTCAGTAGAAAGATTGTAGAAAAGCAGCAGAGAGATAATAAAAACATGGTAGAAAAATAGTAGGAACTCAGAACGATGGTAGAAACAGTACAAAAACATTAGAAAGTTGATAAAAACAGAGTATTTAGCGAATGCAAAATCTTCTAGCCAAGCAGTTTCATCCTGGTCCGCAATGTGAAGGGCGACAAGCCGCCTCTCTCGTCTGTGGAGTGGACACGCCTCAATAATGTGATCCATTGTTTGTGTATCTCCACAAACACAAAGTGAGCTTGGTTTGCTTCCCAATCTGTAAAGGCTGGCCAAGGAGGGCCTTGTCCAGTCCTGAATCCATTGTTTTTCTTTCTCTTTGGGAGGTTGGTGCTAAGGACTGTTGGGTAAGGTCTGACACCAGATGCTTGTTTGGGACCTTCCATTCATTTTTCCAAGCTGTTTTCGTGTTAAAGTCAGCTGTTTTCGTGTTAAAGTCAGCTGGGCGGGAACTGAAGGCAGAGCACTTGGCAGTCCGATCCTCGGCTACATAAGCTAGCTCTTGGGACGTGGAATGTCACCTCGCTGGGGGGAAGGAGCCTGAGCTAGTGCGCTAGATATAGTCAGACTAACATTGATGCACAGCAAGGGCTCTGGAACCAGTTCTCTCGAGAGGGGATGGACTC